>NC_029781.3:76177511-76179970 GCF_000817695.3 Arachis duranensis | reverse complement strand
AGAATTTATCCAAGAAGGCCGTGACCAGCTTATCCCAAGAGTCCAGGCTATCTTTAGGTTGTGAATCCAACCATATTCTAGCTCTGTCTCTCACAGCAAAAGGGAAAAGCATGAGTCTGTAGACTTCAGGATCAAATCCATTCATCTTTACAGTCTCACAGATCTGCAAGAACTCAGTTAAAAACTGATAAGGATCTTCAAATGGAAGTCCATAAAACTTGCAGTTTTGTTGCATTAAGGCAACTAGCTGAGGTTTCAGCTCAAAGTTATTGGCTCCAATGGCAGGAATGGAGATGCTTCTTCCATCGAATTTGGATGTTGGCTTTGTGAAGTCACCAAGCATTCTCTTTGCATTATTATTATTTTCGGCTGCCATCTCTTTCTCTTGTTCTAATGTTTCTGAAAGGTTACCTTTAGATTGTTGTAACTTAGCTTCTCTTAATTTTCTCTTCAGAGTCCTTTCAGGTTCTGGATCAATTTCAACAAGAGTGCCTTTTTCCTTGTAGGTTCAGGATCAATTTCAACAAGAGTGCCTTTATCCTTGTTCCTGCTCATATGAAAGAGAAGAAAACAAGAAAAGAAAGAGGAATCCTCTATGTCACAGTATAGAGATTCCTTTATGTTAGTAGAAGAAGAAAGGGGAGAAGAATGTAGAAGAGTGGGTTCGGATATTTAGGTGAAGAGAGGTGAAGAGAAGTGTTAGTAATTAAATAATTAAATAGAATAAGAAAAGGGATAGAGAATTTCGAAAATAATTTTGAAAAAGAGGTTAGTAATTTTCGAAAATTAGAGATAAGATAAGATTAAAATTAAAATTTAAAACAAAAGAATTTTTGAAAAAGAGATGAGATATTTTCGAAAGTTAGAGAGGGAAAAGTAGTTAGGTGGTTTTGAAAAAGATAGGAAACAAACAAAAAGTTAGTTAGTTGATTGAAAAAGATATTAAAATCAAATTTGAAAAAGATAAGAAGATAAGAAGTTAGATAAGATATTTTGAAATCAAATTCTGAAAAAGATAAAATTTTTGAAAAAGATAAGATAAAAGAAAAAAAAGATTTAATTCAAAAATTTGAAATTACTTACTTCACTAACAAGAAACTACAAGATAAGATTCTAGAACTTAAAGATTGAACCTTTCTTAACAAGAAAGTAACAAACTTCAAATTTTTTAATCAATCACATTAATTGTTAGCTAATTTTCGAAAATATGATATGAAGATAAGAAAAATATTTTGAAAATATTTTGAAAAAGAATTTTGAAATTTTCGAGAAATAGAAAAAAAATGAAAAAGATATAATTTTTGAAAAAGATTTTGAAAAGATAAGATTTTTAAAATTAAAATTTTGACTTGACTTGTAAGAAACAACTAATTTTTAAAAAATTTTGACCAAGTCAACCCAAAATTTCGAAAATTTGGAGGGAAATAAGGAAAATATATTTTTTTATTTTTGAATATTTTAATTATGAGAGAGAAAAACACAAACATGACCCAAAATATGAAAATTTTGGATCAAAACACATGATGCATGCAAGAACACTATGAATGTAAAGATGAACACCAAGAACACTTTGAAGATCATGATGAATATCAAGAACATATTTTTTAAAAAAAAATTTTTGATGCAAAGAAAACATGCAAGACACCAAACTTAGAAATCTTTAATGCATGGATTCTAACAAACGAAAAATGCACATGAAAAACAACAAACAACACAAAACAAGAAATCATCAAGATCAAATAAGAAGACTTGTCAAGAACAACTTGAAGATCATGAAGAACACTTTGAATGCATGTATTTTTCGAAAAATGCAAGAAAAAATTTTTAAAGCATGCAATTGACACCAAACTTAAAAATTGACTCAAGACTCAAACAAGAAATACAAAATATTTTTGGTTTTTATGATTTTGTGATTTTTTGGATTTTTATTATTTTTTTCGAAAATATTTTTGGAAAAACGAAAAAGAAAAGAAAAATTTTGAAAAAGATTTTTGAAAAGAAAAATTACCTAATCTGGGCAACAAGATGAACCGTTAGTTGTCCATACTCGAACAATCCCCGGCAACGGCACCAAAAACTTGGTGGACGAAATTGTGATCAACAATAATGGCTCTTTAGCATGTGCATAAAAACATTAACTCAGCACTTTCTTTCCACAATCTCATTCAACTAACTAGCAAGTGTACTGGGTCATCCAAGTAATAAACCTTACGTGAGTAAGGGTCGATCCCACAGAGATTGTTGGTATGAAACAAGCTATGGTTACCTTGTAAATCTCAGTATGCTAGAATCCTTTCGAATCTCTACTTTCTTATTGCTTTCACCCAATCCTTCTTACTCCTTTCCATGGCAAGCTGTATGTAGGGCATCACCGTTGTCAATGGTTACATCCCATCCTCTCAGTGAAAATGGTCCTATGCTCTGTCACAGCACGGCTAATCATCTGTCGGTTCTCAATT
>NC_029781.3:76169814-76177384 GCF_000817695.3 Arachis duranensis | reverse complement strand
GAATCCTACTTGGAATACCACAGACAAGGTTAGACTTTCCGGATTCCCGGGATCCTACTCGGAATACCACATACAAGGTTAGACTTTCCGGATCCCCATGAATTCCGCCATCTATCTAGCTTATACCACGAAGATTCTGTTGGGGAATCTAAGAAATATGCGCCCTGCCTAGAGTAGAACGAAAGTGGTTGTCAGTCACGCGCGTTCATAGGTGAGAATGATGATGAGTGTCACGGATCATCACATTCATCAAAGTGTTGTGCAACGTATATCTTGGAATAAGAATAAAAGAGAATTGAATAGAAAGTAATAGTAATTGTATTGAAACTTGAGGTACAGCAGAGCTCCACACCCTTAATCTATGGTGTGCAGAAACTCCACTGTTGAAAATACATAAGTGAAAGGTTCAGGCATGGCCAAATGGCCAGCCCCCATGGTCTAAGGACTAGGCGTCCAGAGATGTCTAATACACTAGTAAAAAGTCCTATTTATAATAAACTAGCTACTAGGGTTTACATGAGTAAGTAATTGATGCATAAATCCACTTTCGGGGCCCACTTGGTGTATGTTTGGGCTGAGCTTGATCTATCCACGAGCTGAGGCTTCTCTTGGAGTTGAACTCCAAGTTATAGCGTGTTTTGGGCATTCAACTCCAGATCATGACGTGTTTTTGGCGTTTAACTCCAGACAGCAGCATGTACTTGGCGTTCAACGCCAAGTTACATCGTCAATTTCCGAATAAAGTATGGACTATTTTATATTTCTGGAAAGATCTGGATGTCTACTTTCCAACGCAGTTGAGAACGCGCCAATTGGATTTCTGTAGTTCCAGAAAATTCATTTCGAGTACAGGGAGGTCAGATTCCAACAGCATCAGCAGTCCTTTTGTCAACCTTTTTTTCAGAGTTTTGCTCAAATCCCTCAATTTCAGCCAGAAATTACCTGAAATCACAGCAAAACACACAAACTCATAGTAAAGTCCAGAAATGTGAATTTAACATAAAAACTAATGAAAACATCCCTAAAAGTAGCTTGAACTTACTAAAAACTACCTAAAAATAATGCCAAAAAGCGTATAAATTATCCGCTCATCACGGGGCCACAATCACATTTATTTATAAACCAGCCTTTCTGTTAAACTTTTCAACTTACATCTCTCTTTTAGAATCTTTCTTCACTCGCAAGTTATTATCCTCTCAATGTTCAATTCCCTCGTTATAATTAAATTTAACTTTAGGACACTGGAGAGTAAAAATAGAGGTTCAAAATTAGGTTTTAAAACATAAAATTTACTTTGCTAAAAACAGGAGTCACGCGTACACATAGGCCACACGTACGCGTCTGAGTGAAATTTGCCCATCTCGCGTATGCATTTCCTTGTCCGCATACACATCAATGCCAGACAGAAATGCCCATCCGCGTATGGAAGGGTTTGCATACGTGATGCGTGAGCTTCTTATCTATCTTTTTCTAGTGAATTTGCATATAATTTGTTGAGTTTAATTAAGAATTAATTATATTTTAGCCACTATGGATGCTATTTTGAGTTTTGTGTAATTTTATTTATTTTAGGTAGCATTCGGAGGGGTTTGATGAAGTTTCTGCAAAGAAAAAGAAGAAACCAAAGAAATGACCAGCGAAGACCGACGCAGACGCATAACTCACGCGACCGCGCGAAATGGAGAAATCACAATGACGCGATCACGTGCCTGACGCGAACGCGTGGACTGGAATCTGCACCAATGATGCGAGCGCGTGGACGACGCGGACGTGTCATATGCGCGATCTGCAATAATACAGAAAACGCTGGTTACGAATTTTAGGCTGTTTTGATCCAGTTTCCAGCCCAGAAAACACAGATTAGAAGTTGCAGAATGGACAAAGCTAGTGGTCCCCACCCATCAGCTGAAGACTTGTTAATTAATTCGAATTTAAATTCAAATTTTATCTTTGAGAAAAAGATTATTATTTTTAGTTTTAGACAATTAGATTTTAAATTTATTTAAGATTAGTAATATAAAAGGTACTGGGTACATTTAGACGAGGACACAATTTTTTTACCTGAATCCTTATTTTCCTTCTCAATCATGAGCAACTAAACCTCCATTATTAAGGTTAGGATCTCTGTCTATTTGTATGGATTTATTCATTTGATCTTTCTAATTTAATCCATGTTTTGATTTATATTTCAATAAATTGTTTTCGCTCTTTATTTTATGAATATGGGTGGAACGGAAGTATGACCCATGTTCTAATTGAGTTCTTGTAAAACTTGGAAAAGCTCTTTACTTGAACAATAGCTTGAAAGCATATTATACTGAATTTTTAATTGTTTGTATTTAATGGGATACGTGACATATAATCCCTTTATTTGTGGATAATTAGGATTCTTTTGGCATATAAACTAGAAATTGATCATCACCCTCTAATTGGAATTAATTGACCAAGGAATTAGCAATTAATGAATTTTAGAGGAGACTAGGAAGGTCTAAGGAATTAGGGTCTAGTCACATATAGTTTGCCATGAAATCAAATCTTGCATGATTAAATTAATTAGTAATAAAAGTTAATTCGGAAAATAGATAACTCTGAAACCTTAACTGCTTTCTCAATACTTTATTCTCAACTTATTTATCTGCCTGTCTTTAATAGTCCAAATTTGCTGTTTAATGCTCTTTGAATATCTCAAAACCATTTTCTGCTTGCCTAACTAATCCTATCAAACACTATTGTTGCTTGATCCATTAATCCTCGTAGGATCGACCCTTACTCACGTAAGGTATTACTTGGTACGACCCGGTGCACTTGCCGGTTAGTAGTGTGGGTTGTGAAAATTCGCACCAGTACGCATGCATTGCAGATCAGTAAAAATGGTGAAGTCTGCAGAATTTCAGCTTTACATACCAAATTACCGACTCACATAACTTTCTCGTTTTAAAATATTTTTCATCCGTTCTTCAAACGGCATAAACTTCACGGACCTAATTTTCATATGAAACAAGTTTGACACAATTTAGAAGTCCAAAAGTTTAGTTATGACTTGCCGAAGTTCGGCGAAAAATCAATTTACACAAAAATGCTCTAACCTCTATTTTCATCAACTCATGATTCAAAACCAACTCTCTATGCTCATTAATCAACACCAAGACATACCATATCATAGCTCCAAAATCTATCACACCCTTACCTCAACCTTCTCAATCAAGTCAAACTTTCACATCCCAATCAACATACACTTAACTCATTATATATATATATATATATAAAAGATCACACTTCAACTTCAACAATCAACCTTCACAATTCAATTCACTTTCTTCTCTCAATAACTCAACATCAAACATTCAACAATACACATATTTATCCTCATATCATAACTAATCACTCAAATACCAATTTTTTCCTTCAAAGTAAAATAATTCATCATCATACATGAATTCTCAACTCATCAACATTCATATTCACAATTATCCATAATAAATCATCACAATTTATCAATTTTCATCAAGGCCACTATTATTAGCGAAAACATACATTCCACCCTATCCTATGGTTATCTAGCCTATGTTTTCACGAGACATTACATATTAAATACGGAAAACAAAAACCATATCTTGGCCGATTTCTCGTAAAACCCAGAACGTCACAATTTGTCACCGTTCCACGACATCCAAGTTCTCAAAGTCTTACCAAACGGGTCTTCGACTCCCCAGAGTTCAATACCAAGTCTCCAATACCACCAATTTGCTTCAAAAGTACACAATCCAAACTAATTTCACAAGATAACACTAAAATTACCATAGGGTTCAGTAATTAGATGACTTGAAAAGGATTAAATGTTCTTCACCTTACCAATGAAAACTAAGGATAAAACCCAGCAAATCTACAAAGCTAATTTGCTCCTAAACATCAAAATTCAACAAATTCTCAACACCTAATCCCAACAAATTTCGAAATTGAGATGAGAATATTTGGGTGAGAAAAATCAAGTTTCTTACAAGTAGTTGAGTGGATTTTACAGAGAATTTCGAGAAGAACACGTGGCCACTGACGGTTCATCAATCGGAGCTCCGGATCAAAAATTACGGAGATTGAAAATTGAAGTGAATTGTAACTTTTACTTCTCTTCTTCTCATCGTGTTTTCCTTTCTTTTGGGGAAGAAAGGCTGAGCCTTGGATTATATACTTGGGCCTTGGCCCGAATATGGGTTTGGTCTGACTGGTTTGGTACGTTCGGCCCAATCTTGGGCCAAATTCTTTAAAATTAGTGTCAAAATTTTTATTTTAATTTTCTCTACTCCATTAAACTATAAAATTTTATTTTTTAATTTCTTGATTAATAATTATTTTATTGGCTAATTATTTACTAATTTCACGGGTTTTACAATGTCTCCCATACAAATTGGAAAAAAAAGAAATAAGTAGATGACAACATGACCACAAACCATAAATATCATATGTAATATGATTTAAAATGGGAAACAACTCACCTGTTAAGGCTAAAATCTACCCAACAGTAGTCTCATCTAGAGTTTTTAATCTACAATAACACAACCATCGACATTATCACTATTTTTTTAAATGGACTTCTATCAATAAATTAATAAAATCTAATAAAATTTGACGGTATAAACCTCGCCAGTAATAAGTTATTGTCGAAATTTTTTGTCCGATAGTAATTACCATTGAATTCTGCGACAAATTACCTGGCCAAAAAATCATTTGGTTACCAGAGATTTTTTTCGATAGTAGCATTGGCGCCACAATATCATGTTTTTTGCACTATTACTGTCAGATTATGTCCTCCATAAATCCGATGGTAATGTTATTTTTTAAAAAAAAAAATATATTGAGATGCAATTTTTTTTAATTTATTTCTTTTTAATTTTAATTTTTTATTTAAATTTATTTTCCACACAATTAGTGGTTAAATTATAAATAATAAAATCCAATTATATAATGTTAAACATCAAATGTTCAAATAAATTAAAAGTAAAATAAATCAAATACAATGAAACAGTAAAAAACAAAGCTCCAATCACTAAGGATCTCGGTAGTCATCGTGTCGTCATTCCCCTGGCCCTAATGAGATGACGAAAAAAGGCGGTGATGTCTGTGTCTCACTAGCAGCATAAATTAAAACTTCAGAAGAAAATAACCATAATATATAGTTATTTTTTTTAAATAATTTTGACAGTATTTTATCTATAATTGGAATGCACCACAAACTCTATCCATCAACAGTTAACTTAAACAGCACCAATTGTCAACTAAAACTAGAATCAATAGTCGGAGTAGAGGGAGAGGATCCAGAATTTCTAGGGGTATGATGGGAGAATTTATGTCGGTCTAGAATTACTCAATGAAAAGAATCTCTTCGTTGCAAGCATAGTCTAGACCAACAATGGATTCTCCATCAAAGTTTAGTTTTAGTTGTCACAAGTTCAACCCAATTCAAATTAAATTAACCGGGAGTAGAATCCCATGTCGTTCTCTTTAAGAATTACAATCAAACGCTCAATTATTGGTTATGAGATTAAGGGGGTTGATGATAAAAAGGCAAGAATTTAAATGACAAGAAAGTAAATCAAACAACTAAAGATAGCAAACACTAAAGAGGCAATTATGGCAGGGATTGAGAATCAAGGTCTTTATCCTAGTCATTAATTATAACACAATAATTACCAAGAGTTAATCCTATTACGTTATCCCCATATTGAGAGAAAGTCAAATAGGTCTAGTTATTCCTAATCCATAAGTAGTATCAATGGAAACAAGATTAACTAACAACTCTAGATAACCAACATAGGTTGGATATTAATGACTCAAGATTACCAAGCTTCTCTTTCCAAGCCAAGAATGCTAAAAATCTACTCTAAAACTAATTCAAGCATTTTATCAAACACCTAGAGTGCATAAACATAAAGTATCATAAATTTCAAGAATTAGTAAAATATATAATTACCAAATATAAGAAATTAATAACAACTCAATTAAGTATCAAGAAAATATAAAATATTAAATTATATTAAAGAAAATTGAAATTAACTAAAGGGTTCATAAACTAAAAATGGCAAAAATGAGAAATTAACAAAAGAAACTAAGAGAATTAAGGCAATAGAGCATGGAAATATAAATGATACTATACTAAAACAAGAATTAAAGAGTGAAATTAATGAGAAATTAAACTAACAACCCTAAATTCTAAACTACCTTAATTGCTCCCCCTTTATTCCTTCTTGAGTTTGACTTGAAATACTTCAAAAAAATGGGTTGGATTGGGCCCAAAATAATTCAGAAATCGCTAGTCACATGTTTCTTTAATGAACCACATTTTTGGTGTCTCGCATACGCAACTTTTGGACTGCGTACGCGAGTATGTGCACTCACGTCCATTATAGACAATTGCATATGATTTTGAAGCCTCGAATGTTAGCTTTCTAATTCCACTAGAACTGCCTTATTTGGATCTCTGTAGCTCAAGTTATGATCAATTTAGTATTAAGAGGTAAGGGTTAAGAGCTCCACACATCCTTCACTTCTTCATGAATTCTCCACTTTTGCTTGCTTTTTCTTCATCCTTCCAAGCCATCTTTGCCTTCTAAAACTTCAATCACTTAAACAAACACATCAAGGCATCGAATGGAATAAAGATGGATTAAACTTGACAATTTAAAGGCATAAAAAGCATGTTTTTCACAATCAAGCACAATTAGGAGAAATTCACAAAAGCGTGCCTTTTCATGAATAAGTGCGAGATAAGTTGATAAAATCCACTCATTTTAATACAAGATAAACCATAAAATTGTGGTTTATCAGGGTACCGGCAGAAACCCTCTCTCTACTACGACCACGACCATTAGGCTGATCCACAACACATCTACCTGTCGTCATGTCTGCAAGGAGCTTACCAATTAAAAATGTGCTAAACTCACAACATCATTCAAAATACTTAATCAAAATAAACTACGTTAAACTTAATTAAGAAAATATATTATCCGTTGAAATCAAATAAAACAAAAAAGGTAAGTGCACATTTTAACTTCACAAACATTTAGTAATATGCTTATTCAAATATAATAAGTTGAACTATGTGAAATATATGCATTCAAACTTGAGCATCACCAATTTACTAAATTCAATTACAATTCAAAACCAACAACACAACAATAATAATATCACATCATTACAGCATTAGAACTCACAAAATTCTAATAACCTAATCTAATCCCATCTTAACCACGTAAATTCACTAAACAGAAAAATTATTTCTAAATAAATCATAATACTAATTAACAACTAAAAACTAAATTAATCCTAAATTTAACAAAAATAAAACAACAATTTATTTACCGAAGAATGCAAATATAGAGGTGGATAGGAGAATGTTGGTTGGTCGACGCTGTTGGTGGCGGCTGGAAGAAGTGGTGGGCGGTGAGAGGGAGATGGGTTGCCAGAGAGGATACGGCGACAGGACTGACAGAGGACAGGAGGGAGAGGGTTAGAGAGAGAATGGAAGAAGAAAAGGGAGAGAGAGACGGATTGAGGAGGCGGCGACAGGGCTAACGGC
>NC_029781.3:76166678-76169809 GCF_000817695.3 Arachis duranensis | reverse complement strand
CTGACAAAGCAGCGGGGAAGGGAAGGCTTACAGAGAGAGTGGGAGAAAGAAGAGTAGAGAAAGAGAGAGACATATTCGAAATGAAGGGGGAGAGAATTTGCGCTTCAAATTTCGGGTAAGATTATCATTGAATTTACCGTCAGATAAATCTGACGGTAATTCATTGTGGGTCATTAAAACGCAGCATTTCACTAAATGAGTTTACCGACATATTTTTTCGATAGCAAATCCGATCTTACATTTACGCGCCTATTTTTTGTTTTTCCTTCAATTATCATCGACGAAGTTACCGTCGGAAATGTAAATCCGACAATAATAATTTAACCTGACGAATTCAACGTCTTTACTTCCGGTAAATCTACCATTACTCTGTGACGCTAAATCCAACGGTAAATCCGACGATACTCAATGTTTTTCTTGTAGTGAAATCTAACAGAAAATTTTCTAAATCAAGTAAAAGTTTCTACACTAACCTCCTCATTGATGTTTCCAGTAACATAGACGATGCCTTCTAGTCGATAGAGATGATTTGCTTCGTGCATGACCCCACCTTTACGTGATACTTGCGTCGTTTTCTCTAGAAACTCTCTAGTAAGAATTTGGAAAAGGATGAAAACGAGTAATCCATGGTTAAGTCAAACAAATTTATATAGCTATTTCAACATAAACTGTGGCTGCCAGCAACAATTTCTCTTTTGCTAAATCTTCATAAATCGTTGGAGTGTTGAACGATTTAGATTTTATTTCTTTTGGCATAAAAACTATTTCAGGATTCCACGGTTTATATTTTTTTTCTCTTTGCATGAAAACTGCTTTATGGTCCTATGGTTGTGTATTATATTGTAATTCGCTAGAATTTTGAACAAATTATATAGAAATAAATCAGAATCAAAATGTAATCTTTTATCAAAAGTTGTGAACAAGTAATTTATTTATTTATATTATCTGATACCATTTAATTTATTTATATATTTTGTCTTATTTTTATTTATGGTTGATTTTGTAACTTTGAGATCTTATGCTGTATTTAGCTATGAGAACAAAATAAGACAAGACACTAAAAATAAGATACAAAAGATAGAAACACAAAAATTAGTATTTTGTATTTTGTTTGTCGATAAACTAAATATAAAAAAAAACAAATTATAAAAATATATTAATTTAATATCTCTAAATACAATATTTTTATTTATATCTTATTTTTTAAAGATAATTTTTTCTCGTACCGTAAATAAATACAATCTTATTTTACATGTTTTGGACACGATACTTGACTCAGAGAGAGGAGGGAGGGGAGGGGAGGGGGAGACACTCATCTTGTCCTTGTAATAATGCTATATATAGTTCTTAACACAATACGAATAATGTTTCCTTGGAAAAACGAATTAAACAAATAAAGTATGGAGATTATTATTTTTGATCTGTGTCTGTGTTCCCATTTAATTTCCCCAATTGTTTTAGCTTCTTACAGTATGGTACGTTATATTATTATATGAATTCAGTATTTCATCTTCACGAGACAAATTATAGAAATGAGGAATGTTAAGGTCAGTAAATTTTGTGATTTGTAATCATTAATTAGTCATTATTAATATTTTTAATAGTGTGAAATTTTATCTGATAGTATGAGATTATTTACTTTTCTTTTGATGGTTAAGTGCTGACCAAATTTTAATAAAAGTACTGGTTCCTAAATTTTCTCTATAAGAATATTGCTGGTTTGTTAGAGTTTATAAGATTACACCAATTCTCAGTATAACATAATGCATTCATCATGGGGTACTTGAAACTTAAAAAGAACTAAAAAGGTACAGCCACAATTAATTTAAGGCGTGGCTTTTGCAAGTGGCTGGTGATGCATCATCATTTGTAGATACACGTACTAGAATATTATATATAGTACATGCTGATGTACATACATAAAGATGTAAAATATGATGACATGATGTTGGATCTGGTGACAACTACTACCATAGGAAATCGGTGAGTTGAGAAGTAGTTTCGGATGCTTGGAGGTCGTTGGAGGGAGAATGAACATGTCTTCCTTCATACGTTGTTATAACCATCCTTGGATCCTCTGCTAAGCGCTCCACTCGTTTCTTTACTCTACACTTTTCTTCTGTGCAACGGTAGTAGCTTCTATATATATTCATCAAGATGTAAAGAACACATTTAAATCACGAGGCCGGATAACAGATTTAATTAATGATTTTTGTATTTTATATTAGAAAAATAACATTTTTATATTTTTGTATACTTTTTATAGTAAAAAAGTAATTTTTATCTTTTTCATGACTTTTAATATAAAAAATTACAAAAGAAGTACATATATATGAGAAATATTATATGAACTATTTTAATTTCGTGGATACCTATCTTGTATATTTTTCATATTAAAAGTAAATGATAAAAAGTGAAAAAAAATATTTATATCATAAAAATTAAATTACAAAAATTGTTTCTCTATATAAATGTGATGAATATAACATATATACATCATGAATCACATACACGTGGTGAGTTAAACACACACATATGATGAACAGTAGCAAAAAGTATATCTCAATTCTCGACGAGCAAACTTTTGTGTTAATCGAGACTAAACTTTTCCTATTATGATTGGAGATTTCATCACCAAAGCATCGGCTTAAAGTATGAATTCTCTTCCGTATTGTTATCTAAAATTTAAAAGTGTGTGTATAGGAGTATACCAAGCACACTTTAATACGTAAATATTGTTTATTTTTTTTCCCCTATCTTGGTATTTCTCTGTAGAATTTAGTTAACCCTTGCTTCTCAGGTGGAAACTCAAGTGCAGTCGACTTCACCTGAAGTTGATAGTTGAGAACCATTAGATAAAAAATGAGTCAAATCAGTCAAATTATCTAACAGTTGTCAGTTATCAACTTCACGTGAAGTCGACTGCATCTGAGTTTTCAACTGCTTCTCAAGACAATTGAGAAATTTATAATTAGGTTACTTGAGTAACTAATCTTTTATTCTTAGATACAAATTAGAGTTAACCCTTGCTTCTCTCATACACCGCTAGCTTAGTAATGCATTCATGTTGTTATATTTTCTTAGCTGGATCGTTTGAAAACATTATTGTTAATTTAATTAGCTGTATGGAA
>NC_029781.3:76139342-76166626 GCF_000817695.3 Arachis duranensis | reverse complement strand
TCGGTAGCTATTTTGATAAAAATTAAAGGACAGAAGAAAGGGGTTCCCTACATACTCATCGATCTGCACGAAATCCTAGGTTTGTGGATTTTGGGGGAAAAGTCTTAAGAAGAGGAGTGAAGATGCAAAGCTATCATCATCTCGTCGTTGAATCTAATAAAAGACTTTTAATAATTAAAATAAGTGTGGAAATTGGAAAGGGTGCGGTATACCTGGGGTGTTGTGTGTTCTTGACGACTTTCTGGCCGTACTTTCTCCATTTGTAACCGTCTTCGAGAACATCGACATCACTCATGGTCTTGAAGCAAAACCTAGGCTCCCTCACCTTCCTTCTCACTTTCGTCTTCTTCATTTTCATCTTCATCGCTGCAATCCCTAACCCTACATGGCTATGAACATCTCCTCCTCTTTTGTTACCCACCCTCATCATCATCACACAATCTTCTGCTGTTACCTGACCCCATGCCCTAACGAATTCAACTCTAATTAGATCTTACTACAAAATTGTGCATGCATGCAGGAGATTGGAGAGAGAGTATGAAATGTTTGAGAATTGTCATACCATGAATTATTTGCAGTGGATCTGTTGAGTGAAAGGAGTTGGTGTGCTGCTCCCAAACAAGAAGAAGTGACGAGATCTGGTGGTGGAGAAGCTATGGCACCCAGGAAAGCTTTATTATTGTTATTATTATTCAAAGATTCAAGGCATCCGAATTGGAGAGGAGGAGGGATCTCATCAATCATCACCTGCTCTTCAAACATGGCTACAGATGATGATCTTCTCACTACTCCTTACACCACCACACCTTCAATATGGAAAACTATTTCTCACTACTCCTTATAACCTTAGCTTCCTCAACCAACTTTCCCTTATCGTTTCTAGGACCTCTCTTTCTTACTTTCCACAACCATATCTTCCTTATTTCTCTCTTTCTTTAATTTACATTTTCCCTTGTCAAATAAACATCATGCCTGTAGCCAATTATTTGAGAGTTAGAATTTTACAACACAAGTACTTTCAAATTTTGCAACTTAACGTTACAAATATATATTTTTTCTTCTAACTCGCAAATAAATCCTTAAAAAAAAAAAGAAATTGTGAAGTACTAACACTTAGGAAATGTAAGCAAAATACATGAGCTTAATTTTAAAATATTGAAACAACAATACTATATAACAAACAAATATTTATCATTTTATTTCACTATTTAGTCAGTTACAATTTGTATCTATATTTATAGAAATTTATACACATAATATATAATTTATATCTATATTTATCAAAATTTATGTACATAAATCAATATAGTTTATATTTATATTTATCAAAATTTTTATATATATATAAATCAATAAATTATATTTGTTAACGATAATTTAATATTTATATTTGTTAATTACTAGCTAAAATTACTAAAGATTGTCCATTTCTAAGTTTTTTTTTTTTATTGAAAAGCTAAAATATGTAACTTACTTACTAAATTTATTTATTTAAATGATCATTTAAGAAATAAATATAATATACACTTTTTTTACTATGATAAAAACATAGAAAAGGCAAAGACACATATATAAAAACATCCCTAGCAGTTTTATGCAAATACGTACTAACGGATACGATTTGTCCTAAATTCTATGTCCTATGTGGTTAGTGCGTGGAAATTTAAAATGTGGAATTATATTGTGGTATGCAAAGTCAACATACAACACAAATGACTAAATAAATATAGGGTGGATAATGGATTTAAATTACCTGTCTCGCTGATTATTTTCATTTACGTCTTATAGAAAATTAAATACTTGTTAAAACAAATTTATAAAATTAAAATTAATAATAAATAAAAATTTTAATAGATAAATATCTAATTTTAATTGGTGAAATATGAATGAAAATATATAGTAATAAAACACACAGTAGCTAGGTAATCTCTTAAAGTAAGGGTTGATACGTTGCCCTAAATTAATAGATGCATAAAATTAACTTCTTCCATGCATAGCAGCCCGGTGCACTGTAGATATCAATAATTATAATTTGGCAAAGAGAGGAAAAGCAAAACCTGTTGAGTGCACAATAATAGAATGAGACACATTATCAAACATAAGTGTTAAAATTATATCATTCGCCATTTCACCATAAAAGTCTCTCAAAAGAAAAGAAAAAAAAATAAAGTAAAAGAGAGCGGATGATCCATATATCTTTCACTTTTTATGGTTCCTTTTATGTGAAATTGATCACTTTTGGGGCACCATATATTTAAAATAAAATCCAAGACAATGATGGTGGATCTTGGGTGCATATCTATCATACCCTCTCTCACCGGCGGTGAAGTGAAGATATCATTATGATGGCCCAAAGGGGACCCTATTTGACTTTTTTTACAGAGAAAAAGCTTATTGCCTTTTATCATATACTTTGCTATTTTAAACTTTCTATAAACTTGAACTAACCCACATCCACCAACTTTTTTTTCTCAAATTCCTTGCAAACCAACCTTTGAATTGAAAATTTAGTTAACAAGAGATGTTAGAGTTATTAAATTAAAATAATATATGAAAATTTAAAATTTAAAATTTTAATATATTTATTAGTTAAATCTTTGAATTAATACTATACTCACATCTCTTTGAATTAATTTATTGTATGTAACAATCATGATGAACTTCATATTTTGTATGCCTAAAAAAATATGTGTGGACCAATGTGGCCATTGACAAAATGAAAGCATCTATAGTAGTTTCTTCCTACCCGTTTGAAAAATTTATCCATAATTCAATAATTATGCGTTCGCAGTACTTTGACTAGTTGCTTAATTAAGCTTTTTTAGTAATATTTAAACAATATAAAATTAAGACAACACTTATTTATATTTTGTAACACAGAAGTTTCAGTAAAGAAATACATAAACTTTAATTGACTAACACATAAATTTTTTGAATTGTATAGATTTGTTTAGTTGAATAAAATAAAAATACAAAAATTTTAATTGAATAACAAAAAAGTTTAATTTAAATGAATTTTTGTATTTATCGTTACAAAGTTTTAGCACTTATGGCAAATATTTTTGTACTTAGTTCCTATGTTTCTCTTAAAAAAAATAGTGTCTACCTTAGCTTAAAATAATTTTCCGTAGTTATCATTACAAAGATTTTTATGTTTGTTGTCAATTAATTTTTGCATTTGCTTTCTATCTTTCTCTTAAAAAAATGTGTTATCTTGAAAAAATGTAGTTGTTTATCTTTATAATTATTTTTTGTTTATCATTTAAAAAACTTATAGTTTTTGCTTTTTATATCTATTATATATTTTTAATTTTACAACCAAAACGTGCTACATGTCATTTTCTCATTGCAATTGAAATCAAATATTTTCCTTCAAAATTAAGGAATTCTCCTCTACTCTTTACTAATTTTACAACCAAAATATGCCACATGTCACTCCCTCGTTATAATTGAAACTAAATCTTTCTCTCCAAAATTAAGGAAAATTCTTTCCCCTCCATACTAATTTTACAACCAAAATGTGCCACATGTCACTCTCTCGTTACAATTGAAATAAAATCTTTCCCTCAGAAATTAAAGCGTTCTCCCCTTCTCTTCCTTCTTTCTTTCTCTATTTCTCTCGTTTCTTCAACCACTCTATCTATTTTATATATCATTATCAATGACTAATTACTAATTTGACAATCAAAAAATTAAAATTGAAATATATCTATATTATGTATCATATATTACTATCTAATTTAATAATCAAATGTGTCACATGACACTCTTTTATTAAAATTAAGAGAAAATATTTTTTTTTCAAAATTAATAAATTCCCTACATAAATTCTTTCATCTACGTACCTCTTTCCATTTTTCTATTTCTCTCTACTATATATTTTCACTCTATATATAATTTATATTTTATATTAGTAATTTGACAAATAAAAATATATCATCCAATATTTTTTTATTACAATTAAAATAATTTTTTTTTAAAATTAACAAACTCTTATTTTCTATTTTTTCTATTTTTTGTTCTACGGAAAATAAAATTAATAAAATAATATAATTCAAATAAAATATTAGACTTTTTCATATAAAAATAATAATTAAAAATTTTGTTATTTAATTTTTTATCTATAGAGTCCTCAGCTTTTGTAGCCAGAGACTTTTGTTAACCTACGACTTTTTTTTATAAAAGTAGTTTGATTTTATAAATCTTTTGTATCATATATAATTTATACTGTTAGAACAAAGTGGACCGTAATTTTAAAAAATTTATATTTTCGTAATTTTATTACAGGTAAAAATACTAGTTTTTCTTAAGAAATTTGTGCATTTACCTTAAATAAATTTTATGTTTATCATAACAATTTTTTTTTATTTTAATCCTAAAGCACTGTCTAAGTGTTTTTCTAAAAACTGTGTGTTTAACTTCGAAAAATTTATATTACGTGTTTATCATAATTTTCGTGTTTATCTGCAATGAATATTTGTGTTTGTTTCATATATTTCTCTTAAAAAATTTTGTATTTAGAGTAAAAGAATTTTCTATTTTTTATGCATTTTTTCTCTTCTTCTTTTTTATTTTTTTTCTTCTATATTTCTCATCTATATTCTTCTTTTTCTTCGTTGTAAACTTCTTAAAAATACACAAATAAACAAATAAAGAAAATATTAAAGGAAGAAGGAGAAATAGAAGATGCAAAAGAAAAAGGCAGAGAAGAAAAAAATGTAAAAGATGAGAAAACATATATAAAGGAAGCTAATTAAACTAAGAAAGGTGTTTTTATTTTTTAATTTTTTTACTTATAATTAATTTATTAATTAATTATTTATTAATTTTAAAATTTTTAAATATTTAAAATTTACTATAAAAAATAAGTTAGGTAAAAGTTAAAAAAAGATTTATTAATTAGACTTGATTTTAAAAAATATTTAGTCACATTATTTCTTAAATAAAAAAAAAAAGAGAAAAACTTCATTTCAGTTGAAGGATAAAATTAAAGTAACGTCTGATAAACTCTATTAAGGAAGCTAAACTTTATATTTTTTACTTTTGATGAAGATATATAGTGATATATATTATTTTTAATTATTTTTGTTTTCAATTATTCACATTTACAGGAGTGCAATTAAAATTGATGACATATGCTAGACTTTATATTGATTATATCAAGCTAAAGACTCGTGAATTTATAACCCTATGACACTAGTTTATGTTAGAAAAAAGTTTATATTTAGTTGAATTTGTAAAACTTTAATTCTATTTTGTGGTAAAAATTCCAATTACATGTAAGAGATGTTTTAATTTTTTATATTATTATTATATAAATATTGACTTAGCTTGGAAATCATTTGATATATTAATTATTTAAAAAAATGTTGCAAAATAAATTTTCTTTTTTGTAAAAAAAAATAAATTTTTTTTACAAAAATAAGTAATATTTTGTAATAAAATATTATGACGTGAAAGTTTAAATTGTTAACAAAAAGTTCTATATGTATAGTTCAAAACTCATTATCAATTTTGTAATAAATTTTAATTTTTATATTAAAAAATTTTATTACAAAATATTGCTTTGTTTTACAACAATTTTATTTTTGTTGTAAAATTTTTTTGTAACGAGATTTACCGTAATAATTTTGTAACAATTTTATTTTTGTTATAACATTATTTAGTCACGAAATAATTAACAATTATTGTAACAAATTTTTTTGATATAAATATCACTTTTTCTTGTAGCGTTAAAGTAGAACTCAATATGAAATATCAAAGGATTATCTCATCAATGAAGTCGTTTGATAATAATAATTCTTACCGTGGTATCTTACAGATAGGTTTAAATACTAAATATTAAATACTTTTTATTAATAATAAATATATATAATTGATGAATAATGAAAATAAAGAGATTGTATGTGAAATAGGTTTTGCTGGCGTTAGTCATGCATCATATCTACACTATACACAACAAAACACAATTGGATTATTAAATTAATGGCATACAGATTTTAAATTACAATGCTTTATCTTTTTTGGGTGAAGCCCTAAGTAATGTGGAGAAAGGACACACGCAGTGGCAAACATGCATCATTTCCTTTTGCCATTGTTTCTAGTAGGTGCCTATCATGCCATTCGAACTGCCAACTACACTATTCTCCCTTTCTTTCAAAAAAGATAAAAGGGGTTGAAAGTGTATGCAGATTGTACATATATGAATGTTGAGAAAGATAAAGAATTGCAAGGAATTGACAATGATTACCCCTTAGTATGTGTTAATGTGTATGTGTCCGTGGGTTTGCACTTCTTGTCTCTACTATCTAGTCCCTTTCAATCTTCTCTCTCTTTCTCTTTCTCTCTCTCACATACACAAACAAGGCTTTTGCCACCATAGCTGTTGTGACAAGACCCTGCTCCATCTCCACTTATTATTTAAACATACCATAATGCGCAGCTGTTTAAGTTATATGCTTCTTAATATACTGGATTCGGGTTCAAACTTTGGTGAATGCACTAAATATTGAATATGAAACCATAATACTAAAAAGATATAAAATAATTAAAATTTGTCTTATTAATTATTAAATAAAGTAAATTCTGACATTTTTTAATTCATTTTTTTTGGTTGTCAACTTTTTTTTAAGAAATAATTAGAATTTGTCTTATTAATTATTAAATAAAGTAAATTCAGACATTTTTTTAATTCATTTCTTTTGGTTATCAACTTTTTTTTAAGCATAACACTTTTTTTTTCTCTCTCTTTATATTGGTTTCCAACGACGAAATGAGCATTTGATGAACAAATCTCGTCGTTTTGTAACTAAGTCCATAATTAATGAGTGGCTACTCCCTTTCTAAAATTAAATAATGTATCCGTTACTTGTTTTTTACAGAATAATTAAACTCTTGAAATAGCTTAGCTAGCCAAGATTGCTGGTAAGTGATGAATAGATGAAGTTGGTGAGAATAATACATTATTATATTCAAACAACCAATGATGAAGGAGTTATATAAATACTGCCATACTGGTGTATGTAAACTTTGATTTGAGCCATAATATATTTTTCAGAGATTTGTATACTAGATTATAGGGGAACACATTTATTGATAATAAATACAAAAATTTTGTAATAATAAATACACATTTTTTTAAGATAAAACATTAAAAAAACATAGAAAGAAAATACATAAATTTATTGATAACAAAGACATAGATTTTGTGATGATAAATATTTTTTAAAAAATAAACACAATTTTTTAAAAAGACGTATAGAAAGCAAATCCAGAAATTTATTAAAATAAAAATAAAAGTTTTAAAATGATAAATATAAAAATATTTTAAAGATAAATACATCTTTTTAAGATAAAAATAAGAAGAAATTATAGAAATTTATTGACAAAAAATATATATATGTGATGATAATAAACACAACAAATATGTAAATATAGTTTTCTAAGAGAAAAATAAGAAAAAAGAGATATAAATTTATTGATATAATAAACACATAAATTTTGTGATGACAAACACAATAAATTTTTTTAAGACAAACACAAAATCTGAAGAGAAACATAAGAAAAAATACATAATCTTTTTAACGATAAATGGTTAAATACATAAATTTTTTAAGGTAACTAGACACAACTTTTTAAAAAGAAATAAAGTATGAAAACACATAAAGTTATTGATGATAAACACATAAATTTTTTGAAGATAGACATACAACTTCTTGAAACATTAAAAAAAAATACAAAAGTTTATTGATGATAACTACATAAATTTTGTGACGATAAACACATAAATGTTTTACAATATAAAGATACAACTTCTAGAAGAAAAATCTAGAAAGAAATACGTTGCTTTTAACGATATATAAATTTTGTAACTAAAGACGAAAATTCAAAACAGTTTATCTATTATTCAAGTTATATTTTTATGTAATTCAACTAAAATGTATGTATTTTTCAACTAAAAGTTATATTTTCTTTTTCTTCTATTGGAATGGGTCTCACATATGTGACTAATATCATGGACTCCTATGAATTGAAAACCATTGAATCATGATTGGGAATAATGTTGGAAAACTAGGTCATTTTTTGTTTCTTGTCTATAAAAAGTAATACCAACATGTCTTTGGTATTCTATCATGAAAAAAAAATTGAAAGTTGTTAGGGTGTATTTAATAAAGAGTTTAATTTTAATGTAATGATAATATAAAATATTTTATTCAATTGTATAATTATATCTATTTTTTATGGTCATTCATATGATTAATAAAAAAAATTAGTTATTTTTGTTAATATATCGATACGTAATTAAATATATGTATAAAACTACTTTACACTAACAGTGTATCAAAATTAAATTATTTAACAAAATACAAGTTTAACTACTATGCGAAAAAGAATTGAATCAATAACTTTAAATTTTTTAAATTAAGATTAAAGTGTTATCATTAAATTATAACTTCTTAATTAAAAAAAGTAAAGTATATTTTTTGTTCTTAATGTTTGCTAGAAGTTTCAAAAATATCTCTAAGTTTTGATTTGTTTCAATTTTGTCCATCAAGTTTTTGATTTGCATCAATTTTATCCTTATTGTTAATTTTTTGATAATTAATATTTTTCTTTTCAATTATACCCCTCATATGCCCATCATCATCATCTCTCTTTCACTCTCACTCTCTCTATCGTCACCATCATCTCCACTAGCATCATCATCGAGCAACCACTATCAACTTCCTTCTTTATCATCGCTGGCCATACCCTCTTTTTCTCCTTTTTTTTCTTTCTCCTCCGACTCTCCATCACCACCATCTCCATCGAGCTCCATTCTCGATGATGACCAACCTTTTTCTTCTTCTTTGCACAATCCCAACACCACCAAAGTCATCTCTCTCCTCCTTTGAAGCACTACCAAATATTTGTATCCAAGAACAAGATTTATATCACAACTAATGATAAACTACTACTTTTTGGTTTATCTTATGTTTAGTTGAGTGGTTTCATCAAGTCTTTATCCACTTATTCATATGTTTTGCATGATTTTATAATCCCTTCCTAGTTTCGTTCTATGGTTGGAAACTTGCTTCCTAAAGATCTTTAATTTGTGTATTTTAATTCTCCCTTATACCATTCAATGTCGTGATCCGTGTGTTAAGTGTTTCAGACTTTATAGGGCAGGAATGGCTTAGAGAATGGAGAGGATGCTTGCAAAAATGAAAGGAACACAAGAAACAAGGAGATAACCAGCGAGCACCGATTCGAACGTGTGGAGCACGCGTAGGCGCGATATGAAGAAATTTGTAGTGACGCGTGCGCGTGCTTGACGCGTACGCATGATACGCCAAGACGACCAGTGACGCGCACGCGTGACTGACGCGTACGCGGGACATGCATGATTTGCAGAAATAACAGAAAATGCTGGGGGCGATTTCGGGCCGAGTTTTGACCCAGTTTTTGGCCTAAAAACCCAGAATAGAGCCAGAAAACATGCAGAGACTCAAGACACATTCTTGTTAGCATGGTTTTAGGATTTTAGATCTGAATCTGGAGAAAATCACTCTTTCTCTAGGTTTTCTTTACATTCATAGTTTATTAGTTTTATGCTTTTGCTTTGGATTTTAGATATTAAAGAGTCATTACCTCCGTTGAAGTTACTATTCTAGTTTGTTTCCTTATTCCCTTACTCCTTTAGTTGTTTATTAATCCTCTTCAGATAATTATGTTGCATTTTGGATTTATTAATACAATTTATTTCTTTTCCCTTTAATCAATTTTCAATCCTTATTCTATTTAATTTATCATGTCTTCTTCTATTATTTCTGTGAGCGTTTTATTCATGTCAATGGAGTAAATCCCCAACTTGACATGGGGGTTGATTAAAAGGAGTCACTTGAGTTGGAAGGCTTAAGTGATGGTCAAACTGGAAGTTGTTGGCTAGTTCTGTATTTACTAACGCTAGACCTTCCCAATGAAGAGGACTAGGATTTGCGAATAAGAGTTAGCTCAATCACTTGACTTTTCTTTATTTAGTAAGGGTTAACTAAGTGAAAACAACAACCTTTTTGATACTATACTTAAGAGATCCCAACAAGGATAGAACTTCCAATTAATCATTCCCCCAGTCAAGGCTTTTTATTTTGAATAATATAAATTCCTTTTTATTTTCTTTACACTAATTTACAATTATTTATTTTCTTCCATTCAACTTTCAAATCTCTCGGAAAACTTCTGATCAACAAATAGCATTCTCTCTGCAACTCGTTGGGAGACGACCTGGGATTCATACTCCCAGTATTTTATTTCTAAATTTTGTGACAACTCTTTTAAATTGACACGCGGAATCCTCATTGGTTAAGAGATATACTTGCAATGATGTTTTCTCTATAAACTCTTAATCGGTGAATTTTTGCTACGTCAATTTTTGGTGCCGTTGCTGGGGAGTTGCAACAGTGTGCTAATTATTGGTTGGATTTTTTGTTTTATTTGCATTTTATTTTATTTTGTTCTATTACCATGAGCTGCATGTTTCTTTCATTGAATGACGCGTTCACTACCTGATCCGAGCTTACCCGCATTTGATCCTGAAATTGAAAGAACTATCTCATGTATAAGGCGGGCTCGGCATTGGTTAGTCCTTTCTGAGGACGAATTTGAAACATCATTTAAGGAAGAAACATGCTCTCTTTCTACTAATTTGGTTGATTTGAGCGCAGAGGACATGGCAGCTCCCAGGAGGATTACTCTTCAGGAGGCAGGAGCTCCGGACTTTACACTACCACCTTTCCAAGCGCGTCATCCAAATCTGGGTGTAGATATTAAACTGAAGACTGCACTAATTAATCTACTGCCGAAGTTTCATGGCTTACCTGCTCAAGAGCCTCTCAAGCACCTTAGAGATTTTCAGACAGCCTGTTCTACTGTTAGGCGTAATGGTGCGACTGAGACTTCTATTCTGCTAGCCGCTTTTCCATTTTCTCTTGAGGGAAAGGCGAGAGAGTGGTTCTACACTCAACCTGAAGCAGTTGTTACTAACTGGGACACCCTTAGGAGAGAATTCTTGGAAAAATACTTTCCAGCTGAAGTTACTGATAGACTGAGGAAAAAAATTTCAATGATTATTCAAGGCGAATCCGAGACTCTTTATGAATATTGGGAGCGCTTCAATAATCTCCTAGACGCATGCCCCCACCACATGATTGACAAGTTGGTATTGATCAGCTATTTCACACAAGGCATGAAGCCTCAGGATAAGACCACATTCGATGGTGCAAGTGATGGGTCTTTGAAAAAGTACAAGACTACAGATGAAGCATGGCAACTAATCGCCGACTTGGCTGAGTCTGCTCGGAACCACAAGCATAGGAACAACCATCCTAAAGCTGTTGCAGAGGTTTCCTCTAGCAGTGAGACTACTGCTGTCACACAAGCTATATGTGAAATGACCAACCTATTGAAGCAGATGCAGTTGAATCAGCAACAGTCTCAACCCTCTCTCCCACAACAGAGCCATCAACTAGTTCCTCAGAGAGTATGCAAAATATATGCTGATTACAGTCATTACACTGATGAATGTCCACAGCTCCAACATGAGGACAACACCTTGGCAGCTACTCACAATTTCTATGACCGCCCGAATCAAGGATACTATCAACAAGGTGGCAACTACAACCAAGGTGGAAACTATAACCAAGGGTGGCAGGACAACTCCAACCAGGGTTGGAGAGATAATTCCAACCATGGCTGGAGGGACAACTATAACAAAGGAGGCAGAGATTACAATGGAAATCAAAGGTGGAATAACAACAACAGACAGCAGAATCAGAACCAGCCTTACAAAGCCCCCTACCTAAGGCAATCACAAGGAACCCAGCACAACCAACAACAGGTCCCTTAGATCACTTATCCTTCTACCTCATCAAATGATGAGATGCTTCGTTCTCTTGCACAAGGACAACAAGACATGCAGACCACACTGAACTCTACTCTAAATGGTCTAAATGCCACTTTACAAGCTCTCGTCTCCCGGATAGATTCATTACTTGCTTCCACCAACCAGCCTTCAAGCTCCAGTGAAATTCCTTCTCAACCCTCACCTAATCCCAAAGATGGCATCAATGCCATCACTTTGAGGTCCGAAACCACACTTTAAGAGAGGAACCAAAAGGAGCCAAACCCATAAGAACACACCCCAGTTAAGGATATGGTAGAAGTGGAAGATGCTGAAGAGGAAGAGGAAGTACAAGACAAGGTTGAAGAAGAAGCAGCTCAGCCAAGGAATAGAGCACCAAAGGAAGCAGAAGTTACAAATGGCGCCATTCCTATCCCATTTCCACACCTTGCACGGAAGTCCAGAAAGCAGATGGAACTTGATCCCAAAATGGTAGAAATTTTCAAAAAGGTTGAGGTAACTGTTCCCCTTTTTGATGTTATTCAACAAGTACCTAAATATGCAAAGTTTTTGAAAGATTTATGCATACACAAAGATAAATTAATGAATTAGAAACTATTCCTTTAGGTAGTTCTATATCTGCTTTAATGGGAGGTATACCTGAAAAATGTAGTGATCCAAGTCCATGCATGGTTAACTGTACCATTGGAGGTGTAATATTTTCTGACTGCATGTGTGATTTAGGAGCATGTGTTAGTATAATGGCATTGTCTATATATGATGCTTTGAGGCTCCCTCCCTTAAAAAGGTTGGCAGCTCATTTTGTGTTAGCAGATAAAAGCATTATTACAGTAGTTGGAATTGCTGAAGATGTATTAGTGAGCATTAAGGGGCTCACATTTTCCATCGACTTTTATATCCTGGAAATTTCCCCCAATGACTCAAGAAGACCGTCATCAATCTTGCTTGGAAGATCATTCCTGAAGACTTCGAAGTTCAAGCTGGATGCATTCTCAGGAACTTACTCCTTTGAGATAGATGGCAGAGCAGTGAGTTTCAGTTTGAATGAAGCTATCAAGCACCCTCCGGAAGATCATTCTATCTTCCAGTGCGACATCATTGATGAAACTGTCGCTAAAGTTCACCAAGAAGAAGTAGAAGATAAGCGCTTGGAGCAAGGTCCAAGTGTGGGGACACCCTCTGAACATAATGAGGACACTTTACCATTATCAATAACCCCGGATGATCCAGAGCTTAGCCATGAGCAGAGATCGAAATTGAAGCCCCTTCCTCCACACCTTAAGTATGCTTACCTTGAGGATAATCAGAAGTTCCCAGTTATCATTGCAAGGGAACTCACTTCCCAATAGGAGGAGCAGCTGCTCAGTATGCTGAGACAACACAAGAAAGCAATTGGGTGGAGCTTGGCGGATATAGTGGGCATCAACCCTCAAGTTTGTGAGCACAGAATATTCTTAGAAGAGGGATCAAAGCCTGTCCATCAACCCCAAAAAAGATTGAATCCCACCATCTTAAAAATTGTCAAGAAAGAAGTGACCAGGCTACTTGAAGCGGATATTATTTACCCTATCTCAGATAGTGAATGGGTCAGTCCAGTACAAGTGGTGCCCAGGAAGTCTGGAGTCACAACAGTAAAGAATGAGCATGGAGAGCTCCTGACAACTAAAGTGCAGAATTCATGGAGAGTTTGTATTGATTACAGGCATCTCAACCATGATACTCACAAGGACCACTATCCCTTGCCATTTATTGATCAGATGCTTGATCGCCTATCAGGTAAATCACACTATTGCTTTTTAGATGGTTATACTGGCTACTTTCAAATTCATATAGCTCCTGAAGATCAGGAAAAGACTACTTTTACATGTCCCTTTGGAACACATGCGTATAAGAGGATGCCTTTTGGCTTATGTAATGCACCGGCTACTTTCTAAATATGCATGATGAGTATCTTTTCAGATCTTATTGAGAACTGTATGGAAGTATTCATGGATGATTTTAGCGTATATGGTGACTCCTTTAACCTTTGCTTGGATAGTTTGGCTAGAGTACTAGACATGTGTGTTAGTTCAAACCTTGTATTGAATTTTGAAAAATGTCACTTTATGGTAAAACAAGGGATTGTTCTAGGACATGTTGTGTCTGATACTGGTATTTTTGTAGATCCAGCAAAGGTAGATGTGATTTATAGTTTACCTTACCCCTCCTCCGTGAGGGAAGTCCGTTCGTTCCTTGGCCATGCAGGTTTCTACAGGAGATTCATTAAGGACTTTAGTAAGGTAGCATTACCTTTATCCAAACTATTGCAAAAAGATATTGAGTTTGAGTTTAGTGAGGATTGCATGCAAGCATTTGATAAGATGAAGATCGCCTTGACTCAAGCTCCAATTGTGAGAGGACCAGACTGGAGCCAGTATTTTGAGATTATGTGTGATGCCTCCAACCATGCAGTAGGATCGGCGCTGGCTCAGCGCGAAGGTAATGATCCTTTCGTAATAGCTTATGCATCTAAGACCTTAGATGCTGCTCAGTCTAATTACACTACTACTAAAAAGGAGCTTCTTGCTATTGTTTTTGCTCTAGATAAATTCCGAGCCTAGTTACTTGGTACTAAGGTAGTAGTGTACTTGGACCATGCAGCTCTAAAATACTTATTAGCTAAAAAAGAGTCCAAAGCAAGGTTGATACGTTGGATACTGTTGCTGCAAGAATTTGACTTAGAAATTAAGGATAGGAGTAGTAACCAGAATTTAGTGGCAGACCACTTGAGTCGCCTTGAGCACATTAAGGATGACTCCACTCCTATCAATAATGCTTTTCCATTTGATAGCTTGCATGCAGTATCTGAAGTAGCTCCTTGGTATGCACCTGTAGCTAATTATCTAGTTAGCCATACTTTCCCTCCCAATTTTACTAAGCATCAAAGAGACAAGTTGAACAGTGAGTCCAAATATTATATATGGGATGATCCATATTTATGGAGGTGTGGTGCTGACTAGGTAATTAGAAAGTGTGTACCCCAATTAGAATTCCAGTCCATTTTAGAGGCTTGCCACTCTTCTGAGAGTGGAGGACATTTTGGCCCTCAAAGAACAGCTAGAAAAGTTTTAGATTATGGACTCTGGTGGCCTACTCTTTTTAGAGATGATGCTATCTTCTGTAAATCTTGTTCCCCATGCCAAAGGTTTGGTAATATATCCAAGAGGGATGAGATGCCTCAACAGATTATGCTTTTCTGTGAAATTTTTGATGTTTGGGGCATTGACTTTATGGGTCCATTTCCAAACTCTAGTGGTTACCTTTATATACTGTTAGTTGTAGATTATGTCTCTAAATGGGTGGAAGCAATTCCTACCTGTACTGATGATGCTAACATTGTTGTTTCCTTTGTTAGAAACCATACTATCTGTCGCTTTGGATCACCACGAGCAATTGTGAGCGATCAAGGCACTCACTTTTGTAATAGGAGACTAACAGGATTACTAAAGAAGCACGGGATTGTTCACAAAGTAGCAACAGCTTATCATCCCCAGACCAATGGATAAGCAGAAATGTCTAATAGGGAGATTAAACGCATTATGAGAAGATAGTAAAGCCTCATAGGAAGGACTGGAGTGCCAAGTTACAAGATGCACTCTGGGCATATCGAACAGCGTACAAGACACCCATTGGGATGAGCCCCTTCTGCTTAGTGTATGGAAAGGCTTGTCACTTTCCAATAGAAGTGGAACACAAGGCCTTCTGGGCTGTAAAGGAATACAACATGAATTTTGAGGAAGCTGGTGCCGAAAGGAAGCTGCAACTAGCAGAATTAGAGAACCTTCGCCTAGAAGCATATGACAACTCCAGGCGATACAAGGAAAAGATGAAGGCTGTCTATGACAAGCACATAAAAAGGAGAGAATTCAGACTATGGGAGTTAGTTCTTCTTTATAACTCCAGACTAAGGCTTATGCCAGACAAACTGAGATCAAGATGGGAAGGTCCCTACAGAGTAGAAAAGGCAGAGCCATACGGAGTTTTTCACCTGCATCATCCTTCTAGCTCCAAATTCATTAAGGTCAATGGACATCGCCTAAAGTTTTATCATGGTGAGAAGATGAAGGATCACAAAGAGCTAGAGGTCTTCCTCCTAGAAGACCCACCAACAGAAGCAGAATGAGCCTAAAGACCGTCCAACTTAAGGACGTAAAAGCAAAGTCCTAGGTGGAGACAACCCACCATGGTATGATCGTTCCGTTTCAGTCTTAGTTTAATTTTTTGTTTTTTACTTTATTTTTCTTAATGACTCTTGTCATAATCTCTGCACATAGTTTGCATTTGCATTCTACATTCTCCATACTTCATTTTAAAAAAAAAAAAGAAGAAAAGCACGTGACGCGCAAGCGTCGCTGACGCGTACGCGTCATATGTGCTTCCGAAACAAAGAAGAAAAGAAGCAGAGAGTTAATGGGAGCTTGGCTAGAGGCGTGCCATAGGCACAAACATGCCCACGCAAACGCGTCCCTGATGCGTCTGCGTCGCTTGCAAATTCAGCCTTCCACGCGTGCGCATCACTCACGCGCACGCGTGACCCTACAAACTCATATGAATAAGTGGGTAAAGACTTGATAAAACCACTCAATTAAACATAATATAAATCATAAAATAATGTTTATCAACCTCCCCACACTTAAACATTATCATGTCCTCATGCTTAGCTTAAGGAGATAAAATAAATGAGTAGTGAAAAGCAAGACTCATGAAATGCAACCTATATATGTGAATGCAACTACATGAAAAATGTTTCTACCTACTTGGTTAAAAGTAAACAAATCCTTCAAGAACAAATATGAACTGGATTTGACTAATTCAAATCACATAATAAAGAACAAATAACTTGCAAGAAGAAAATAGCTCATGAAAGCAGGGAACAAGGAATTGAGCATCGAACCTTCACTGGAAGTGTATACACTCTAATCGCTCAGGTGTTTGAGGTTCGATTCTCTCAATTCTATACTAATCTTGCTTTCTAAGGCTTGCTCTTCTTCTACCAATCAACAAAAGTTTAATGCACAAATACACATATCAAGAGGTCTTTCAAGGGTTGTAATGGGGTTAGGATCAAGGTAGGAATGTATTTGGTCAAGTGGACTAAAATCTGAATCCTTAATTAACTTAAACTTTTCCCACCTAACTTAAGACAATCCATGTAATCACAATACAAAATCTAACTACCCATTTACTATGTTTTCCACATATTCATGCATCCTGATTCGAGTATAGTACATATGCATTGCTTTCACCATTTACTTTGGGGCATTTTGTCCCCTTTTTATTGTTTGCTATTTTTCTTTTCTTTTTCTCTTATATATATATATTTTTTCTTTTTCTCTTTTTTTTCTTGTTTTTTTTCTTTTGTTTTTCTCAATGCATATGATTAAATTATTGAATGCATGAACATGTCCTAAACATTTCTTTCACATTTTCAGAAAATTCTAACATACTCAATTCTCAAACCAAATGTTTCCAAACCCACTTTTTCCACACTTAATTCATGAGCACTTTCACTAGTCTAAGCTAATCAAGGATTCAAATTAAGGACATTATTGTTTTTCACTTAGAGTTAGTGATGAGCTAAAGTAAAGAACAAAGGGGGTAAAATAGGCTCAACTTTGGTTTGCAAAGGATAATGAAAGGTAAGGCCATATGGGTATGTAAGCTCAGTGAAACAAGGCCTCAATCATGTAAGTGTATGCATACATCAAATAATGGACATAGAGAATTAAGCAAGATAAAGATCACAATTTTTGAGAGAAAAATACACACGAAAATTAAAATCTTGGTTGATAAAATACAACCAATCAAATAGGCTCAAAGATCTCACTTGTTTTGTGTGTTGGAGCTCTAAACCATGTTCCAAAATAATATTTCTTCAAACAAGTTTTTCAATAAGTTTAATTCAAATTAGTGAAATGCTATAAAAAAGTTTCTTGAAAAAGAAAATATTACTTCAACCAAGTAGTTGGTAAAATATGCATACAATGTAAAAAACATGCAATCAAAGATGCAAATGCAACAACTAACTAGGAAAATAAAGTATTGGTGTTGAGAAGGAAATAACTAACCCACGGAAGTCGGTATCGACCTCTCCACACTTAAAGATTGCACTGTCCTCGGTGCATGCTAAGATGTGCAAGTGAACGGGTTTCTCTAACTGACGCTTGTAGGTGGAGGTGCCTTAGCTGGAGGTCTCTTGGTTCCTTTCCGTGCCAGTGTCTTGTCAGTGGCCTTCTCTTTTCCTTTCTGGGTACCCATGTCTAAAGAAGAAAGAAAAGGAAGAATATTAAATATAAAGAACGAAAGAACTGGGAGGAAAAGATTCCAAGTGATAATGAATGCCAAAGAAAGGATAATAGCTTTAAATACATGGTAGTTACAATATGTAAGTAAGATAATAATTAGGAGCAAAAAGGCAATTCATAATAATGAGATGCAGGAGTGTTTATCACATGCAGAAATAGGCATGATAAGCATAGCTCAAGCATCAAGTATTAAATATGCCAATTGAAAGAGCATGTGAAATGATGACAATTGTGAATGATAATCCCAAATATAGATGGTTTGCAAGTGTTGTGAAAAAGAGGTATTCAGGTAAAAGAGTAGAAGAAAATAGAATTCAGAATACCATAAGAGCTTTTTTTTTCACAAACGCTTGGTGTGCAAGTTAAAATAGGAATAAAAATAATATAATCCAAATGTATGGGATAGCCAAATTAATATGTCAATTGTCAAATCATTCCACAAAAGATCCGTAAGGTCAAATTAATAAAATAACATCCAAATGAAGCTCCAACACCAATATAAAAATGCATGAAAAGGAAAGAAAAAGAAAAAAAAGAAAGAATAAATAATTAAGCTAAAGAAAATTTAGAAGAAAGAAAAAATAATTAAATACAGTAATTAAAAGATGAATGAAAGAAAGAATAGAGGGGAGGAAGAAGAGAAGAAGAAAAGAAAGAGAAAGAATGGAAAAAGATGAGAGAATAAAGAAGAAAGAAAAGAAAGAAGAAAGAAGAAGAAAGAAATTAGGATTTAGAAAGATAAGATATGAAAAATAGGGTTGCGCAGGGTTCATATGCGGATTCGCGAATGACGCATACGCGTACTCCACGCGTACGCGTGGGTCGCGCACTGAGGGGGCAACGCGTAGGCATCGGTCACGTGTACGCATAACCATGTTTGTGCTATTCGCGCGAGGGCATCGTGGCACTCGCACAACCCTCTGTTTGTCTTGGGGTATGTGCCAAAATGTCCTATGACGCGTGTGCGTGTTGTGAAAGTGACGCGCACGCGTCCACGATGCGTAAGCTTGATGTGATTTGTGCCTCGGGCACAGTGCCCGCACCAAGCCAGCCCAACTTTCGGCCAATACACCTTTTACGTCAATTTCACAAGGTCACGCGTGAGCGTCATTGACGCGTATGCGTGAGGTGCCAAATTCTCAGATGACGCATACGTGTGGGAGCATACGCGTGGTAATGCTTGTGCGATTGGCACACTTTTTGCACTGTTCCTACGTAACTTTCTGTTCATTTTTTATACAATATGCAGAATGCAGTATACAGATGCTAATGCAAACACAATGAATGACACTAATAAAATTAAAATAAAATAAACTAGGAATAAAAGGAACGATTATACCATGGTGGGTTGTCTCCCACCTAGCACTTTTAGTTAAAGTCCTTAAGTTGGACATTTGGTGAGCTTCTTGTCAGGGTGGCTTATGCTTGAACTCTTCCAGGAATTCGCATCAGTGTTTGTAATTCCAATAGCCTCCGGGGTCCCAAACTAGGCGCATAAAGCCTTCAAGCAAGTCAAAGCAAGTGACAAGGCCCCAAGAGTGATGACTGTTGGAATGAATTTTGCGGTCCCAAACCTTGCTTTTACACCCGTCTTCTTGTTGATCATCACTGTTCCAACCGGATGACAAGCGATTTGAATTCTCAATGAAGCATCCAAACAACTTCCTAGACCCATTCAATCGGGCTCTACACCAACCTTTGCAATTAAACTTTGAGCTTTCATCCATAATGAACCTTGCCTGACAACGTCTACCACCAATCATCTCCCTTTTACTCTTAAAGCCACAAAGAGTTCTAAGTTGACCATCCGTCTCAAGTAAAGCATATTCAAATGGGCCAATTAAGCTTAGAGATGAAATATTTACCCACATGAATGAAAGAATGGATGGTAATGGCTTTGGAGGAGAGATCTCCAATAACTTTGGCAAGGTGATTTCCAGCTCCAGTCCCTTGAGCTCTTCCTTGACAACTTCCACCTCGTTGCAAGCTTCTTCAATATCAACCTCTTCCTCTTGGTAGCTTTCTTCCAATGCAATATCGTCTTCATTGCTCACCAAGGACATGGGGGTTGTGCTTCTTTTTCTTTAATCTCCATGTCAAGTCCAATGGGAGAGGATTCAATTGTAGATAAGGATTCATCAATGATTGAATCCGTCTCTTGATCAACCTTCTCAAAGTCCCCAACCATGATATGCTTTGGAGGTTGTACACCCTCCTCAACATCAATTTCAAATGTCTTGGAAGGAGGCTCCATGACTTGACTTTCCCATGGAGGTTCCGCATCTCATAAGTCTTCAACCACTTCCTCTTCTTCAATAATTTCGGCTTTCTCCACTTGCTCTAATACAAAATCACAATCCTCAATTTCCACCGGAGTTTCCAATCTCTCTTTCATACTACGCTCCTCACTTGATTCTCTACGAGTGGCCATGGGTGTATCTGGAATATTCAAGTATTGGGAGGCTAATTGATTTACTACCTTGGTTAAGGCAGCCGTGAATTCTAGTACCTTCTTATTCATCCTTTCTTGTCCTTGAAGAAGTACACCGAGGGTTTCATTCATTAGAGATTGGGGTGGGTATGAGGGTTCATTACTTGGGAGGAAGGGTTCATAATAAGAAGGTGGTTCATCTTGATAAGGATATGGAGGTGGTATATATTGAGGTGGTGGTTCTTGGGAATAATTGGGTTGAAATTGGGGTGGTTCTTTGTATGATTCGTTTGGCTCATAAGGTGGTTGGTATGGTGGATATGGATTAGGGTCATATGGGGTGTTTGGTGGTAAGGGGCTTGTGAGTATGGTGGTTCAAAGTTATATTGAGGAGGGGGTTCATAGGCGTATGGTGGTGGTTGTTGATAATCAAAAGAGCGCTCACCATAGCCATTATCTTGATATGCTTCTTGGAATGACTCTTGGTCATAGTATGTTGGCGGAGGTTGTTGCCAAGAGGGTTGATCAAATCCCTGTGACTCCTCCCACCTTTGATTTTCCCATCCTTGATGCATGTTCTCATTGTAATCTCCTCTCCCTGCAACATAATTGTAGCCAGACTCATAGCCAAAGTTGTGAGAGTTCATGGTAGCTAAAGGAAATAAAAACTAATAAAAATTAATAAAAATAAACTCCTAAAACTAGAAATACTAACAACAATATAAGATAAAAATTTGAAAAAGGTTTAAATTTTGAAAAGGTTTGATTTTTAAAATTTAAAATTTAAATTTTGAAATTTGAATTTTGAATTTAGGAATTTAAATATTGAAATTTGAAATTTGATTTTGAAATAAGATAAGATAAAATTTTGAAAAGGATATGATTTTTGAAAAAGATTTGAATTTTGAAATTTGAAACTAAGATAAGATAAGATAAAAATTTTAAAATAAAAATCTGAAATTTTATTTATTTTATTTTTTTGTAATTTTCGAAAAAATCAATTAAAATAAAGAGAAAATATATTTTTGAATTTAATGAGGAAAGAGAAAAACAATAAAATGACACTAAACTTAGCAGTTTTAGATCAAAGCAGAGAAAACAAACAAGAAAAATATTTACAATAACCAATAATAAGGCACACGTTTGAAATTCCCCGGCAATGGCGCCATTTTGATGATCGAGATTCTTGTGTGTTCTAGAATTTTTACAAAATAAATTCTCGTTGCAAGTATATCTTCTAGACCTACAAGAATCCCTTTCATACAAAAATTTTGGTTGTCACTTAAGCAAACCCAATAAAATTTATAACCGAAGTATTCAAACCTCGGGTCGTCTTCTCAAGGAATTGCAGAGAAGTATGATTTATTATTGGTTATGGAAAAAGGTATACTTTTGGGTTTTTTAAAGGTTTGAACAAGAGAAATAAATTGCAGGAATTAATAAATTAATAGCTAAGAAAACTCTTGGCAAGGTATGAAAATTAGAAGTCCTATCCTAGTTATCCTTATCAATTTGTGATGAGAATTGCTCGTTGCTCCCACTTAGTCAACCTCTAACTATGAAGGTAAGTCAAGTGGATAAATCAATATGAATCCTCAAGTCCTAGTCAATTTCCAAAGAAAGACTGGAGTTAGTGGAATTCAAGTCAATTAGCAACTTTCAATTATCAATCAACAAAAGAGTTTGATAACTCAAGAGTCTCTAATTACTCAACCAAAGCCAAAAATATAGAAAGCTAAATAAAAATCATATATCTGAAATACCTCAAATTGCATTAATAAAAGAAATCAAACCTAACATGGAAAAGTTCATAAACTAAATTGGGAAAATAAATAAAAGGAACATTGAACCTGGAAATTGAGAAGTAGAAATCCTAATCCTAAAAGAAATCCTAAATCCTAAATCCTAAGAGAGAGGAGAGAGCCTCTCTCTCTCTCTCTCTCTCTCTCTCTCTCTCTAAAACTACATCTAAAAACTAAAATTATGAATTATGAATGTTCTAAAGTTGTTCATTGAGTCTCTGCATGTTTCCTGGCTTTATTTTGTGTTTCTGGGCCAAAAAACGTGGCCCAAAATCACCCCCAGCGTTTTCTGAATTTTCTGCAGATCACGCATGTCACGTGTACGCGTCGGTCACGCGTACGCGTCGTTTAACGATTTTCCTCTCCACGCGTGCACGTCAGGCACACACTCGCGTCGTTTGCGCGAACTCCAATCCATGCGTACGCGTCAAGCACGCGTACACATCAAGCACGCGTACGCGTCGCTGTGATTTTGTCCAAATCGCACGCATGCGTCAGCCATGCATGCGCGTCGCTGTTCACTAGTTGTCCCCTTTATTTCTTGTGATCCTTCCCTTTTTGCAAGCTTCCTCTCCATTCTCTAAGCCATTCCTGCCCTATTAAGCCTGAAACACTTAACACATAGATCACGGCATCAAATGGTATAAAGGAGAATTAAAATACACAATAAAAAGATCTCTAGGAAGCAGGTTTTCAACCATGGAACAATTTTGGGAAGGAATTGTAAATACATGCTAATCATATAAATAAGTGGGTAAAGACTTGATAAAACTACTCAATTAAACACAATATAAATCATAAAATAATGGTTTATCAATGTTCAATTTAATGCTTTCAATAACATATTTACCACGCATGCTAAGTGTTTGTGAAAAAACCCGTATGGCATTATGCATTCTTTTTAAATCATTCTATCCTACTACTTTAATGCCTGTTTTTCACAAAACCTCTTTTCATATATTCTTGATTAAATATAATTGTCAATACAAACAGATTGTTAGTTTGAAACACTTGATAATCAAATTGGGCAATTAATGCTTGATCTATGCTACTCATGCCTTTGCCGGCATGCCAATAAACACCTTGCATCTACTTGCCATAACATGCACTTGCTATATTTCCATTGATGAAGTTATCACATGTAGTCGCGACCATGTGTTAACAACATCCTTCTTTAACGTGCAATGATTATCACTTGCACTTCTCTCTTCCTTGCTCAAACCCTTAGCTTTACATGTTACTTTCCTTTTCCTTTTTCTAGGATGGCCACCAAGAAGGGTAAAGAGAAAGCTTCTCCCAAACCACCAGCAAGGAAAGGAACAAAAAGAGCACTAGCTGCGGAACCTTCCTCAATAGCAGTAAAGCCTTTAACAAAGCGAATCAAGAGGATCATCAAGGTCAATGAAAAAGAGAAAGCCTTTCCAGCAAGGGACACTGCATGGTTCACTAACCGCTACTGTGAGCAGATGTTCCCCATACTGGCTGAGTGGAACTATAACAATGAGTACCTACTCATCCTTTCGACCCACATTGTTGAATTTTTTGAACCCTGCATTGAGCGAAGACAGTGGGATTCTTACAAAGACAGCCATGGCAGGTTAATCTATCATGGATAGTTGAATTCTACTCCAATTTTCACATGCCAACACTGCAGTCTGTCTATATTCGTCAGAAGTAAGTCCCCATAACTGAAGAGGCCATTCAGCAAACTTTAGATCTTCCCCCTGCCCCTGAAGGATTGGACGCATTTCAAGAACTCTCTGTCCAACGCCAGACATACAAATTTGACTGGGATGCCGTTCTCAGAGTTATAGCACAACCTGGCAGCTGATGGATCTATGGATACCATCGTTCCCAACCTAAAGGGATATTGGCTTCAGCACTTACCTTGGAGGCTCGAGTGTGGGCACAGATTATGTCCTACTATGTTTTTCTGAGCACTCACGAGTCCTCCTTCACTGCAGACATGGCTATTCTATTCTGGTGTATCCTTACAGACCAGCCTCTCAATTTACCAAGACACCTTCGGCATGCTGTGGAACACGTGCAGATTGCGGGCAACCTACCTTTTCCCACCTTGGTTTCAGATCTGGTCTCAGCAGCCAGAGTCTTATACAGAGCTGGGGACACCAAGGCCATGATTCCATGGGATGATCAGTACGTCCCTAACGGAAAGTACATCAAACCTCCAGCAGCCACGACTAGCCGGCCTGCAGAACTGGCCGGAGATATTCCTTCTCCTTCCACATCACAAGCACCTCCAACAAACCAAATGCTCCATCAGATACTTGAGAGATTTGACCGGCTAGACCGGCAAGGAAAGCGACGAGAGCACCGTAACAAGCGCCGATTTACATACCTCAAGGAGCTGCTTGTTGGCAACCACCCACCTGAGGAAGATCTGGACTCCACTTCATTTACCAGCACAGGGAGCCATGACGGTCCCACTTGTGGAGACACTGCTATTAGCCCCCTTTGTTCCTGACTGATGGCACCGAGGACGGTGCCAAGCTTTAAGTATGGGAAGGTCGGTCAGTACCTGACTTCCGGAGGTAACTTCTCTTTCTTAAACACCAATAGGATATTTATTTTTCTTTTGCTAGAATAGGATAAATTGCATAGTAATAGGTATTTGCATGCATGTTCTAATTGGTTGAAGAATAATAAGTTTCCTTTTAAGACCCTATTTTTGAAAAATTTCACTAATTTAGATTAAATTTTTTTTGTTAAAACTTGTTTGAAGTTGTATTTGGAACATAAAATGATAGCTAAGAACACACAACCTATGAGATTTGAGCTTAATTTTATGGTTATATTATTTAACCATAATATTTTATTCTTGTGTGTTTTCTTCTCTATAATTTCAATCTTTGCTTTGTTCCATCCTAGATATCCATTGTTTAGTGTATTTAAATGTATTCATATCATTGAGGTCATTAATTGTTATTAGCTCACTTATCCCAAATAAGCCTACCCTCTTGATTACCTTTGTTAGCCACTTTGAGCTTTTTTAATCCCCCATTGTTCTATATTTTATCACATCACTAGCCCTAAGCAGAAAAACAAATTAATCACCCCAAATTGAATCTTTGGTTAGCTTAAGTCAGAGATTGTGTATCAACTAAGTGTGGGAAAATTGTGGGAACATGGGTTAATAAGGGAATGTGTTGTGTTTTCATTTTGATTAAATATTGGGAATTTGGGTACTTACTCATGTGAGACAAGGAAAATTAAAAATCCATGTGCATCGATAAGTTATGTTTATTTTCCCTTAAAAAAACCCAAAAATATTCAAATAATTAAGTAAATAAGTAAATAAGGGGACAAAATTACCCCAATGTTAGGTTGATGAAAAGATCAATGCACATGTGATACAAATTAAAAGAAAGGTTAATGCATGAGTATGTAATGCAAAAGTGGGAAATTATGGGTAGCTAGGCATAAATTTAGAAGTTATATAGAGCGTGTGTGTGTTTATGTGAGAGCTTATGTTAGTCAAGGATTCAATTTATAGCTCACTTAGCCATACATATGTCCTTACCCTTACCTTGGCCCCATTACAACCTTGAAAAGACCTCATGAAGTTTGCATTGGTACATTAAACACTTGTTGATTAGTTAGGTGAAGAACAATGTTTAGAAAGCATGACTAGAGAAGAGTAGAGTGACTACCCTATACACTTGAGTGATTAGAGTGCACATACACCATTAGTAAGGGTTCAATGCTTAGTTTTATGTTCCCTGCTTTCATGAGCTGTCTTCTTACAAGTTTACTTGTCTTTACTGTATGAATTAAATTAGTGAAATTTGATTTTTGTTTGTCTTGAGGAACTTATTTACTTTTAACCAAGTAGAAAAAATCATCTTAGCATATAGTTGCATTCATATACATAGGTTGCGTTACATTGCATGAGTCTTACTTTTCCCTACTTGTTTATTTTATCTCCTTGAGCTAAGCATGAGGACATGCTAATATTTAAGTGTGGGGAGGTTGATAAACCACTACTTTATGGTTTATCTTATGTTTAGTTGAGTGGTTTCATCAAGTCTTTATCCACTTATTCATATGTTTTGCATGACTTTACAATCCATTCCTAGTTTCGTTCTATGGTTGGAAAATTGCTTCCTAAAGATCTTTAATTTGTGTATTTTAATTCTCTCTTATACCATTCGATACCGTGATCTGTGTGTTAAGTGTTTCAGGCTTTATAGGGCAGGAATGGTGTAACACCCTAACTACCAAAGCTCACGCTTCCGGCTGCGCAACTCTGATAGCTCGGACATTACGACGACACTTATACTATTTAGTACTAAAATATGAGCCTGTTTAAAAACTTTAAACCGCAATACCATTCCTAAAAATACTTTCGTCATACAACGTACGTCCATACATACCATACAACTTATAGAAACTCATAAAGAGTACATCCATATATATATACATACATATATATAAATAATATTACAAACATTATCCAGTACAATTCCTATCCCTCTCACAGAATATATCAAGATAAAGGCGAGGGTACAAAAATAATAATCTAAAGCAATACAAAGCATCTCAATAACAAATAATTAAACTCTTCATAACTTCTGCGCCCAAATCCTGAAAGGGGAAAAATGTAGGGGGTGAGAACATCATCCTCGAAAGGGTTCTCAGTAGAGGGTTTTTGGGAATTACTGTAATAGGATACATGAAGATAAACCGTACCAGTGATTAATAACCATCTTATGCCTCTTTTCAAAAACAACAGTTTTCAATAAAAGTGAAGTCAGAAATCTTTTCTGAAAGAGGAACTGTTCAATTCT
>NC_029781.3:76138824-76139169 GCF_000817695.3 Arachis duranensis | reverse complement strand
ACAAGTCCTGGTAGCTAACCATTGGACTGTCCCTCTGTCGCGCATCCCCAACTCGAGTTATACTCATCATAAACTTGATCATAAACATGATCCATATCCATCACCCTCACTGGTGAAGATTTCGGGGGCGAGCTCATCCGGGACTTTCACAGTGCCCGGCCATACTTACGACATAGGGTCAACAGAGTATCAAGTCTCAACCTGGAGCACGTGGTGGCTAGCCACTGCTACTACCCAGGAAAACTCGTATCTCCGATAGTGGAAGTGCAAACATCACAACTTATCAGTATCTCAGCATAAATGCTTTCATTCTCAATCATGGATCAACATCCATCTCAGCCATCT
>NC_029781.3:76131792-76138518 GCF_000817695.3 Arachis duranensis | reverse complement strand
ACTCATTTGAAACGGAACCGGTTCATTTGAATCAAACCACTTTCAGGTTTCTTTTTGGAACCCCATTTTTCTAACTCTTCCAAAATGCCTCAAACTTAATTACTCAATCAAAAGTCTAGATTCCTTTGAAATCACTAAAAACTCCTTTTTATATTAAAATCAATATTAGAGCATCATTCTTTCCTTCAGTGATTCAAACGGTAAAAAAAATAGTTTAGTTTTAAATAAGCCGAGCTCAACGTATAAGGTTCATTAAATAAATTAAGCTTGAAAACATAAATATCCTCTTAATAAATCAAATAATACAATTTCTCAAATCCAACCCTTTTTAAATAACTTTTCAAACAAGACTAGGATTTTGCAGAAATTTCGGCAGCACCTCCCCTAAAACTTGGACTTTTGCCACTCGGTTCGGGTCCCAACTAAACCGTTTCTCATTCCTTTTCAACAGCTCAAAACCAGAAATCAGTTTAAAGCAAGCTAAATCCAACAATCGCCTCAGTGGCGTATCTCAAGGATACCATTTCAAAATCAACTCAATATCAATCGATATAACTCATTTCCAAAGCTTTAAAGAAACAGTTCAATAACAAATCATTTGTCCAAAACCAAATCAATTAAAATAAACCAAGTTGAATTCAAAAGTGCATTCGACTTTGCATATCATCAAAATAATTAACTCAATTCAAATCAATCCTCAACGGATTAAACTCAGATATCAAAGCTTCAAAAGAATTAACTCCAAAAGCATTTCATTTTACAAATCCACACAACAACCCATTCATCAAAACCAAATTATGGTTACATTCATCCAGGACAATCAACCACACATAAGGATTATACAATCACCAAATACATTATCTCACATCAGTATCCATATGTAATAATTCCAATAATAAACTATAGTTTTCGGAAAGCGCCCCTACCTCAAAACGCAATTTCATAACCCAAACGTCTCACAGAGTCGTTTCCGCTTCAATTCAAAATCACCGACAACCAAAACCTCAGCTCCCAGCCACTTTCGCAATAACTATAGCAACAATAATCGCAACATACAATAATCAGAACTCGACCCCACGTTACCAAAACTCATATTTATTAACCAAACACAACCGAATACTAACGCGAGGCTTTTCGAAACACACTTACTTACCGAAATAACGAGATAAGGCAGCTGCGATTCCGGACCGACCCGGTAACAGCTCTGGTAGCGGCCAAAAGCTCCGGTGGGTCAACTATAATAACCACGCAGCATCAAAATCTTCTCGAAACCCAAAATGACAGAACCACAAATTTAACACCCTTACCGGAATACTTTCCCAGCGTCAGAGGCAGCCTCAGCTTCAACTACTCATAACAGCAACAACAAGCCTAACCGTGACATGCTATAATTCGAACTTAACCCACAACTAAGGAGAAGTTACTGAGCCAAGCGGCGGCCCTGGTAGTGATTCCGACGGCGGCAACTTGCAGCAACTCCTAGCACAACAGTCGTGTCACAATCCTCATGATAAAGATGAACTTTGATGGATAAGAAAACTGAAGATGGGTTAAAGCTTACCGAATTTCCCAGCGGCAGAAGCAGCCTCAGCTTCAACTACTCATAACAGCAACAACAAGCCTAACCGTGACATGCTATAATTCAAACTTAACCCGCAACTAAGGAGAAGTTACTGAGCCAAGCGGCGGCCCTGGTAGTGATTCCGACGGCGGCAACTTGCAGCAACTCCTAGCACAACAGCCGCGTCACAACCCTCATGATAAAGATGAACTTTGATGGATAAGAAAACTGAAGACGGGTTAAAGCTTACCGAATGACACCGGCTTCGGTGGCGATTTCCGGTGACAGCAGCGTTAGCTTCGCGCAACACGGCGGTTCCAACGGAGGCGGCACCGGCGACGCAAGCACGGCCGGGCGCGGTGGCTGGACTCCCAGCTCAGCCTCAGACCTCCCGCGTCTGCTCTGCTCCCGAGCTCTCCCTCTCTGCTCTACCATAAATGACGGCGACTGTCTCGGTGGTAAGGGTGATGGCGGCAAGGTGAGGACGACGGCGTTAGCACACGGCGGCGCAACGGGTCGTGCTCCTCGCGTCACCGGCCCACGCTCTCCTCCCTCACTGTCGTGCAGTTTCTCTCCTCTGGGCTCCCTCGACAGCGACGACTCCTCGGCGACGGCGCGGCTCAACAACTGCGTGGTGGCAGTGCGCACAGATCCTTCTTCCTCTCTTCATCCGCAACTCAACCTCTCTTTTGTTCAAGAAGAAAGGAAAGCAATGCGTGCTACTGCTGCTGGTGAGGGTACATTATGGGTACTTGGCTGGGTCTTGGGGGAAAACGGGTCGGGTTAGGGTTTTAGGGTTTCATTTTGAAAATTAGGGTTAAGGGCATTATGGTAATTTCACATAAAATTGGGAATAATATAGTAGTTGAAACCCAAATTAAATCCAACACTAATTATATATATAGAAAATACTATTTGCTCATCAATTTCACAAGTTATTTTCCATAAAATGCCCAAATCAAAATAATTAGAAATAATATAATTAAATCCTTTATTTTCCAAAGTAGCAACTTTAATATTGAAAATATTAATTATTTAATCCAAATCATATAGAAATTCTTATTATTTCACAACTACCAACTTTATACTCTGAATATAGAAAATAATCCATAATTTGTGAAATTGGATAATAATCATAACTTATCTCAAATCCAATAAATCAAAACTTGCCTTAATTACCTTTAATAAAATAATTTCTGAAATTAAGGCTATAAATAACTATATGATTTGAGACTTGATCATAATAAGACTTTTCAAAAGCTTTGGGTCTTACATTCTACCCACCTTATAAAAATTTTCGCCCTCGAAAATTGATACAAAATGAAAGAAATTTCATAATAGTTCATTCTTGAACACATTTAAGAAATAAGAAAAAATGTCTCAACATATAAACATATATACAGTTTTCAAATACTTTGATTGTCATATGCATAAGGATGCAAAGGTAGCAGTGTGAGTGCAAAGCAAACATTACAAGGTAGGCTCAATGCAAAAAGGTGACATTGGTCAAACATGTGATAGTAAGGCAATGCATTGAAGGTTATAAAACAGGATGAGGTTACAACGACGTGCTCAACATCTGCACACTAATCTCATCTCAACCTCGAAGCCTTAACCTTCTAACTCCATCAGGCACTTTACAAACCCCAATTTCGATCATTAGCCTGACAACCACAAATCCGTCCGCAAGGAACAAAACGCCCACAACTCATACGCTGCACACCTACCGCTTCAACTTCTGTATACACATCACGTCTTAAAGAACTAACGTATCACGTTACTACGTCTACAAGTCACACGTGATATCAAAACAATTCTTGAGTTTACTCAGAAGGATACAAGATTTAGAAAGGAGAGTCAAATGTCAAGGATAGTACTCATAGATCCGAGGGAATGTATCCAATCCCAGACAAGGATGATCAAGCAAATGAAGTTTGCTAGACATAAATCAACTGACAACCTCAAAGATGACCCTTGGATCAAAGAAATTCAATAAGACCAATAAGCAGAAAAATCAGTGCATTAGTTTGAAACAATTTCAAGCTGAGGTTTGAAACAATTTCAAGCTGAGCCGAAGAAGCATGAGGTTTGCAGAAGAGAAGATTTTAAACCCAAGACAAAGCTCACAGAACTCAAGAGCATGATTAAAATACTTCCGAATGCATTGTTTACAGAAGAATCGAAAACTTGCGGAAAAATCATTTCGCAGTCTAAAAGATAAGTTAAATAACAAGTATCCTTCAAGAGAGTAACAAAAGCATAAATGTGGCTTTGCTCTAGTTCAATTTCACGTCGAAGTAGATTATGTAGAGTTTTAAAAACAAGGTGCTCACAAGTTTGGCTAAAGGCTAAAATATTTACTCAAATATTTTAGAAAGATAATTAGATGCACAACTTAACCAAAAGCAATTCTTAAAAACCCGGAAATAATCAAATGCTGGTTCAAGAATCATCGAAGTCCATATTCAAACAAACGTGTATAACATTTATAGCAAGTACAAAAGAGGAAGTTAAACTCTTTTTAGAAAAGAAACTTTGAAGTAAAAATTTGTTTACAATTTGGTAAAGGAAATAAGTAGTGCGTTACAAATGAACAGGTTTCCATCAAACAAGGAAACCTTTCAGAACCTCTTTAAAATAGCGCATGTCAACTTTAAATTAACTTCGTCAAAATTGAACAATGGTTTCAATTTCAATCAAGCAACAGAAAAATAAATTCAGTTTAGAACCTTTTCAAAGAGAATTCAAAAGTTCAAAAAGTCCGAAACAAGAATCCAAAGTATACTTGAAATCACCATCTCAGAAGGATATTCAAGAAAATTAGGATGTACTTAAAAAGAGTCAAGCCATGCAAGAGAGGGTTTTAAATCAAGGTAGTTCAAACAAGATTCACTAGTCGTGAAACATCCAACAAGCTTCCAATTGACCCAAAAGAAAAGTCGTAGGAAAAGACAACTCAATCATTAGTAATTTCTCAAGGATAAATCTTTGACTAAAAACTTTTGTAAAGATAATGAGAGAATAAACAATGCACTAATTTGAAACAAATCAAACTGACTCACACATGGATGAGATTCACAAGAAAGGATAAACCAAGATTAATGATAATTTCACAAGATGTAAAAGATTAGTTAAAAACAGAATCATGTATGACATTCATAGAGGTGAAAAGCTTAAGAAGAAACGAGTCCGTTCATAAGAAGAAAGCTATGAGTCCAACATTTTCAAAAGAACAATAATGGCATAAACCCTATAGCATGCTGAATCAAACTCAATTCAAAATGAATTAAGTAAAGTTTATCAAACGAAACTCAACGGGGATAAAAATGAAAAATTCTCTTTCCAAAATTTTGAAAAATATCCAAATACATAATCAAATGAAAATGTGCATTGGAACTATAGTAAAATTACTAGAAAGTCAAATTGTAATTTTAAAGTAAATGCAGTTCCGTAAACCAGTAAAAGTACAGGCGAGGTATTAGAAATAAATAGTCGTTAAACTGTATAAGAAATCTTCAAGTTCCACATGTGTAGATAAGTATATATCAAATCAACAGCAACTTTTGTGAAAATCTCAAAATTAGCTGTAATCACTGTCAAATAAGAGAAAAACTGAATCAACAAGTTCTTTAAGAATGAATTCGGAACCCGGAGTTAAAAGTCACAGCACGTCAAGACAAGTTCAAAGATATATCAAGGAATATTGGAATCAGGAAGAACTCAAACAGAAAAAGACAGATGCAACAAGGATTCCAAACAAGCATATGCAATTGAGATCAAACAAGAATACATATGAATAGAGAAATAGAGTGGAAACATCAAATTACTTTTCGAAAGGAGTAGCAAACAAGAACTTCAAATTAGGATATGAAAGAACAGGTTGACTCGAATAGAATTTCAAGACACACAACTGAATAGCCTCGAGAAATAGTTTCTAACGTTCCCAAAACCCGCGATTCACTTTACTCGAAACTCGTATTTCATCTATGATAACCCATTAGTGCTTTCATATACACAAGTCACTAGTATTAAGCCGGCCAAACTTAATATTAGGAGTTATGCAATGCAAGACTAACAGCGTTAAATCAATAGATCGTCATGTGCATAAAGCTCTAATTCTCGTCATTCGACGAGACCTAATACATGACAAACACTCAGAGTATGCAATTGAAGCATAGTCGGTCCATTCCTCAGGCTCTACAGGAAGGACTGCTCTGATACCATAATGTAACACCCTAACTACCAAAGCTCACACTTCCGGCTGCGCAACTCTGATAGCTCGGACATTATGACGACACTTATACTATTTAGTACTAAAATATGAGCCTGTTTAAAAACTTTAAACCGCAATACCATTCCCAAAAATACTTTCGTCATACAACGTACGTCCATACATACCATACAACTTATAGAAACTCATAAAGAGTACATCCATATATATATACATACATATATATAAATAATATTACAAACATTATCCAGTACAATTCCTATCCCTCTCACAGAATATATCAAGATAAAGGCGAGGGTACAAAAATAATAATCTAAAGCAATACAAAGCATCTCAATAACAAATAATTAAACTCTTCATAACTTCTGCGCCCAAATCCTGAAAGGGGAAAAATGTAGGGGGTGAGAACATCATCCTCGAAAGGGTTCTCAGTAGAGGGTTTTTGGGAATTACTGTAATAGGATACATGAAGATAAACCGTACCAGTGATTAATAACCATCTTATGCCTCTTTTCAAAAACAACAGTTTTCAATAAAAGTGAAGTCAGAAATCTTTTCTGAAAGAGGAACTGTTCAATTCCCAAAACATCAAAGCATTTCAAAAAGGTTTATCTATACTGAACCAAAATAACCTTTCTTATCTTATTCCAAACCAGAACCACAAAACCGAAATCAACCATCGATCCATCTCATTCAACCACGGCCCTAGGCCCAAACAATCCAACCACAACCAATCCACCACAACCCAACATAGATCCAGAAGCAAACACAAGTAGGAAGATGCAAACACAAACAAACAGTTATTGCAAGTAGAACAATTAGCAGTTAATCACATAGGCAAACCAAGTACAATATGCATACCCAAACAATGTCACATAGATGCATATGATGCATGCCTGTCCCTAGTGGCTGATGATATCATCTGTCGGTTATA
>NC_029781.3:76107821-76130305 GCF_000817695.3 Arachis duranensis | reverse complement strand
TCAATAACAAATCATTTGTCCAAAACCAAGTCAATTAAAGTAAACCAGGCTGAATTCAAAAGTGCATTCGACTTTTCATATCATCAAAATAATTAACTCAATTCAAATCAATCCTCAACGGATTAAACTCAGATATCAAAGCTTCAAAAGAATCAACTCCAAAAGCATTTCATTTTACAAATCCACACAACAACCCATTCATCAAAACCAAATTATGGTTATATTCATCCAGGACAATCAACCACACATAAGGATTATACAATCACCAAATACATTATCTCACATCAGTATCCATATGTAATAATTCCAATAATAAACTATAGTTTTCGGAAAGCGCCCCTACCTCAAAACGCAATTTCATAACCCAAACGTCTCACAGAGTCGTTTCCACTTCAATTCAAAATCACCGACAACCAAAACCTCAGCTCCCAGCCACTTTCGCAATAACTATAGCAACAATAATCGCAACATACAATAATCAGAACTCGACCCCACGTTACCAAAACTCATATTTATTAACCAAACACAACCGAATACTAACGCGAGGCTTTTCGAAACACACTTACTTACCGAAATAACGAGATAAGGCAGCTGCGATTCCGGACCGACCCGGTAACAGCTCCGGTAGCGGCCAAAAGCTCCAGTGGGTCAACTATAATAACCACGCAGCATCAAAATCTTCTCGAAACCCAAAATGACAGAACCACAAATTTAACACCCTTACCGGAATACTTTCGCGGCGTCAGAGGCAGCCTCAGCTTCAACTACTCATAACATTAACAACAAGCCTAACCGTGACATGCTATAATTCGAACTTAACCCGCAACTAAGGAGAAGTTACTGAGCCAAGCGGCGGCCCTGGTAGTGATTCCGACGGCGGCAACTTGCAGCAACTCCTAGCACAATAGCCGCGTCACAACCCTCATGATAAAGATGAACTTTGATGGATAAGAAAACTGAAGACGGGTTAAAGCTTACCGAATGACACCGGCTTCGGTGGCGGTTTCCGGTGACAGCAGCGTTAGCTTCGCGCAACACGGCGGTTCCAACGGAGGCGGCACCGGCGACGCAAGCACGGCCGGGCGCGGTGGCTGGACTCCCAGCTCAGCCTCAGACCTCCCGCGTCTGCTCTGCTCCCGAGCTCTCCCTATCTGCTCTACCATAAATGACGGCGACTATCTCGGTGGTAAGGGTGATGGCGGCAAGGTGAGGATGACGGCGTTAGCACACGGCGGCGCAATGGGTCGTGCTCCTCGCGTCACCGTCCCACGCTCTCCTCCCTCACTGTCACGCAGTTTCTCTCCTCTGAGCTCCCTCGACAGCGACGACTCGTCGGTGACGGCGCGGCTCAACAAGCGCGTGGTGGCAGTGCGCACAGATCCTTCTTCCTCTCTTCATCCGCAACTCAACCTCTCTCTCTCTCTGTTCTGTTTTTCGTTGCTTTCTTTCATGGAAAGGGAAAAAGGAAAATCGCGTGCTGATGCTGCTTTGGGGGGAAAAGGGGATGAAAGGGATAAGGGCCTGTTGCGGCTGTGTGTGTGGGTGGAGCCGGGTCGGGTACGGGTCACTGGGTTAGGGTTTCCTCATTTTGAAAATTAGGTTTAGGGACATTTTAGTAATTTCACATAAAATTGGGAATAATATAGTAGTTGAAACCCAAATTAAATCCAACACTAATTATATATATAGAAAATACTATTTGCTCATCAATTTCACAAGTTATTTTCCATAAAATGCCCAAATCAAAATAATTAGAAATAATATAATTAAATCCTTTATTTTCCAAAGTAGCAACTTTAATATTGAAAATATTAATTATTTAATCCAAATCATATAGAAATTCTTATTATTTCACAACTACCAACTTTATACTCTGAATATAGAAAATAATCCATAATTTGTGAAATTGGATAATAATCATAACTTATCTCAAATCCAATAAATCAAAACTTGCCTTAATTATCTTTAATAAAATAATTTCTGAAATTAAGGCTATAAATAACTATATGATTTGAGACTTGATCATAATAAGACTTTTCAAAAGCTTTGGGTCTTACAAATGGCTTAGAGAATAGAGAGGAAGCTTGCAAAAATGGAAGGAACACAAGAAACCAAGGAGATAACTAGCGAGCACCGACGCAGAAGCGTGGAGCACGCGTGCGCGTGATATGAAGAAATTTGCAGTGATGCGTGCGCGTGCCTGACACCTACGCGTGATACGCTAAGACGACAAGTGACGCGCACGCGTGACTGACGCGTACGCGTGACATGCGTGATCTGCAGAAATAATAGAAAACACTGGGGGCGATTTTGGGCCGAGTTTTGACCCAGTTTTCGGCCCAAAAACCCAGAATAGAGCCAGGGAACATGCAGAGACTCAAGACACATTCTCATTAGCATAGTTTTAGGATTTTAGATCTGAATCTAGAGAGAATTACTCTTTCTCCAGGTTTTCTTTACATTCATAGTTTATTAGTTTTATGCTTTTGCTTTGGATTTTGGATATTGAAGAGTCATTACCTCCGTTGAAGTTACTATTCTAGTTTGTTTCTTTATTCCCTTACTCCTTTAGTTGTTTATTAATCCTGTTCAGATAATTATGTTGCATTTTGGATTTATTAATACAGTTTATTTCTTTTCCCTTTAATCAATTTTCAATCCTTATTCTATTTAATTTATCATGTCTTCTTCTATTATTTTTGTGAGCGTTTTATTCATGTCAATGGAATAAATCCCTAACTTGACATGGGGTTGATTAAAAGGAGACACTTGAGTTGGAAGGCTTAAGTGATGGTCAAACTGTAAGTTGTTGGCTAGTTCTGTATTTACTAACGCTAGACCTTCCCAAGGGAGAAGACTAGGATTTGCGAATAAGAGTTAGCTCAATCACTTGGCTTTCCTTTATTTAGTAAGGGTTAACTAAGTGAAAACAACAACCTTTTTGATACTATACTTAAAAGATCCCAACAAGGATAGAACTTCTAATTAATCATTCCTCAAGTCAAGGCTTCTTATTTTGAATAATATAAATTCCTTTTTATTTTCTTTGCACTAATTTCAATTATTTATTTTCTACCATTCAACTTTCAAAACCTCTGGGAATACTTCTGATCAATAAATAGCATTCTCTCTGCAACTCATTGGGAGACGACCTGTGATTCATACTCCCAGTATTTTATTTCTAAATTTTGTGACAACTCTTTTAAATTGATACGCGGAATCCTTATTGGTTAAGAGCTATACTTGCAATGCTGTTTTCTCTATAAACTCTTAATCGGTGAATTTTCGCTATGTCAATTTTTGGTGCCGTTGCCGGGGAGTTGCAACAGGAAGCAAGCTTATGTTTGTCTTGCACGTCTTAGTCTGGCAGATTCAGAAGGAGTTGGATTATGTAAACCTTGAATGATTATATGTCATATTGATAAACCGCTATTTTACGGTTTATTTTGTACTGAATTGAGTGGATTTTATCCATTATTCTCACACTTATTCATAGAATTCGCATGGTTTATATTTTCCTTCCTAATTTTGTGCTATGATTGAAAACATCCTTCTTTGGCCTTAAATTTGCTAATTTTTAATCCTCTCTTATTACCATTTGATGCCGTGATATGTTTGTTAAGTGTTTTCAGGGTTGATAGGGCAAGAATGACTTAGTGTAAAACCTGGTTAATTAATGGCTAATTAATTCATAAATGAGAATTTATTCTAGAAAGCCCAAAATGTGATTTTTATGGCCAAATGTGATAGAGGAATTGAGACAAAAATTTCTGTAACAATTTTATAGAATTCGGACAAAGATTAGATCGAATGGGCCAAACCGGGCCAACCGGACCCAACGTGGGCCCTTGGCCCAACATAACTAAACCCTAAAACCCTAGTTTTCAGCATTCTCTCTCCTCACTTATCACTCAAACACGCTGAAATTAGAAGAGAGGGGGGAAGAACACTCTCTCAAGTTCTATCTCTCCCTTGATCTTCAAACCACCATAACTTTTGATCTAGAGCTTCGATTGCCGCACCGTTTGTGGCCACGCGTTCATCGTGGAAAGCTCTACAAAATGCATACAATCAATTTTGAGGTAAGCCACGTTTTGCTCTTCAAATTCCCAGCTTTGATTTCGAGTTTTATGAGCAAAAATGTTGAGATTTTGGGCTCTTTGATGTTATAGGACCCAACTCTCTTGAAGGAGAAGGTTAATCCTGTCTCCTTGGACCTTGGGTGTGATAAGATTCTCAACCCTAGTGTAATTTGTTGTTCTATGATGTTTGGGTATTGAGATGTTGTGTATGGGTATGATGATTGTGGCTTAGGTTGTGTATGTGTGAATATTGGAGCTTGATTGGTGATTTTGAAAAGCTTGAAAAAGGATTTGGTGGTGAAATATCTGTTCTTGAAAGTGTTGAGGCCTTGAGAGCTTGAGAAAAAAGTGGTTTGGAAGTGCTCCGATTGAGCTTGGAAAATCGGTTAAGGTATGGTCTCGGATTCCCGTATCTAATATGTAATGTGGTAGGAAATACTTAGGCTAGAGGCCCTAAGATAGGCATTGAATTGTTGATGTTGTTGAATGGTTGAAATATATGATGTGGTCATATATGTGATGATGATTATTGATGCCTTGATGGTATGATGTATGAGAAATTATGCATGTTGTGATATATGCTTGATGATTGATTATGGTTGAATTGTGGGTGGAACCATGTTGATGGTGAGTATGATATTGATTGTGTACAATGATGATTTAATGGAATTGGTGTTGTTGAAATTGGCATGAGGAAAAGTATATGACATGTCAATGTGTTTGAGTTTGAGCCACTTGGGTGAAGTGGATTAAAATGATGGAATGGTGATTTTGTGAATTGTGGTAAAGTGTCAATGTGTGAGTTGAGGAGGCTCGATATTGAATTTGATATATTTTGATTGATTTCAAAAAAAAGGGGGATGAAATTGTCATGTTTTGATTGATTTTGAAAAGAGTTGAAAATGGCTTGTTTTGAAAATAGCACTTTGTGGTTCTGTATGAAAAACATGGTTTTGGGCATACTTTGGTGGGACATAACTTGGACTACGGATCTCTGTTTTGTGCTAAATCTATTTAGAAATGAAATTGGCTATTTTTCAATCCACACGTTAGCGTGCATGACGCATACGCGTCGATAAGTTTTGTGGCCATCCATGCGTGCGCGTGGAGTGCGCGTACGCGTGGCTCTGTTTTCATTCCAAAGTTGATTTTTGAGTTTTAAAAGCCAAATTTCATACTTCTAAGCCTCCGACCTCACCACTTATGTCTTAAATCATTATGATATTCCTAGCAATGAGAAAAGGGGCTAGGAAATGTGGTAACTTGCGAGTGAAGCAAGGGAAAAATGAATGATCAATGAGGATCAAAGATGATTATGTGAGATGCGAAGGATGGCGGTGGAAGTGCTTGTTATGCCATGGGCCGAAGGGCCGTAATTGTTGATGAATTGGCTGGTTATGGATTTAACCGTGAGCCGGATGGATAGATTATTGCCGTGTTACGGCGGAGCCATGATTATGGCTAAGTATAAATGCATATATGCTGTTGAATGAATTGTGAATGTTGCACTTCCACTGTTGGAGATGAGAGTTTCCCTGGAAGGAAGCAGTGGCTAGCCACCACGTGCTTCAGGTTGAGACTTGAAGCTCTTTTGACCCTATGTCGTAAGGGTGGCCGGGCACTGTGAAAGCCCGGATGAGCTCGCCCCCGTAAATATTCACCAGCGAAGGTGATGGATATAGATCATGATTATGATCAAGTATAACTCGAGTTGGGGATGGGCGACAGAGGGATAGTCCAATGGTTAGCTACCAGGACTTGTCGGGTTGGCTCTATAACCGACAGATGATATCATCAGCCATTAGGGACAGGCATTCATCATATGCATACTATGTGAATTGTTTGAAACTGCTTATTTGACTGCATATTACATGCTAGTTGTCTAAATGCCTTATCTTTTCCTATTTGTATATCTCTTGTTTGAAATAACTGTGTTTGCTATATTATACTCCTGCTGGTGGTTGGGAGGTCTGAAGGAATTGGAAAGGAAAGTATTAGTTAGACTAAAGAATCTTTAGTCAGATGCCCTTTATGGTTTAGCTTGTTTATAAGCTTTGAATTATCTGGAGGAAGTTCTAGGATTTGCCTTCGGCTTTCCTCTATTATTATGTATTATATATGTGGAAGCTGTTACCATGCTGGGGACCTCTGGTTCTCACCCATGCGGATTTTGTGGTTTTCAGATGCAGGACGTGAGATTTCTCGCTGAGACATGCTGGAGACTTTTGGATTAGCTAAGATCCCTTGTTCTCGGGACTCTGTTTTGTTTAGATACTTTTATCTCCATTAAATAATACAAACTGTGATGACTTCTCTTAGAGGAGATTTTGGAGAATAGGTTTTCTGTATTTTGTATCCCTTTGGGTTTCCTTTGGGGTTTCCTTATTTTATCATATGTATATATTGCTATACTCGGATTGATTATCTTCGCAACCGGATCTTGAGTCTTGATATTCATGTTTTTGACACTCCTTTGCATATATATAATCTCGCGTTGGTTTATTCTATGTTCGTTATGTTATCGAACGGAGTGTTACGCTTTCGAGTTGCGATTTTTTGTATACCCCTTTTTCTACAAAGGCTCTTAGTTATAAACCCTTTTCATACTACTATACGTACTAAATTTTTATTTTTGAGGTCGTAATACCTTGCCATCTCTGAATTATGACTTAAGCATAAGACTCTGTATGGTAGGGTGTTACATTATGGTATCAGAGTAGTTCGTTCCTGTAGAGCCTGAGGGACATACTGACTATGCTTCTGTGCATTCTCTGTATGTGTGTTTTATGCTATTAGTATATTTGCTTGATATAATAGGCATAAACGTTCATGAGCATGCATTTGGGACTTTGAAGCACTAGACTTCCGACATTGAGAATGATCAACTTAATATCGATTGTTGGGTGTGTATAGGGACCAGATGGCGCCTCGTGGATGCGGTGGAGGCCGTGGAAGAGGTCGTATGAATGTTCGTGCACCGGAGATTAACCCTAATGACCCGGTGAACTTTATGACTGTGTTGGAGAACATGGCTGCTGCTTTGCAAGCCACTGGTGAGGCTCTTGGTCAACAGATGAGCAACCATGGTAATGATGAAGGTGGAGTTCAGGGCTCGATGACACTGGCAAACTTTTTGAAGGTTAATACACTTAAGGTCGAAGGAACTACTAGCCCGATAGAGGCTAATACATGGTTTCAGGATATGGAGCGAGCACTACAAGCTCAAGTGGTACCTGAAGGATAGTGAGTCGAGTTTGCTACCTATTTGCTCACTGGTGAAGCGTCGCATTGGTGGTAAGGTATCTGACGTCTTCTGCCGTAGGGTGATGACTACATCACCTGGAATGTCTTCCAAGAGGAGTTCTATAAGAAGTACTTTTCGACTTCTGCCAGGACGGCTAAGGAACTTGAGTTACTGTAGCTGAAGCAGGGTATCATGTCCGTATCTGAGTATACTGACAAGTTTAAAGAGCTGTTCAGGTTCTCCCGTATGTGTCAAGGGACTCTGATGGAGTATGAGGAATGGAAGTGTGTTAAGTATGAAGGAGGACTCCGGAGCGATATCTTCAGTTCAGTGGGACCAATGGAGATCAGAACTTTCTCCGAATTGGTGAACAAGTGTAGGGTTGCTGAAGAGTGTATGAAGAGAACAGCCGCTGAGAAAGGATGTCACAAAGGATCATTCCCATAGAATCGAGGGAAGAGCTTTGCAGCTAGAGGTCCGCCTTTCAAGAGGGGAGGTTCCTTTAGGAGGCCCAACAACAATAACTCCCAAGAGAAAAAGTTTGGGAAGCAGCCTCAAAATGATCAAGCTTGTACTAGATGTGGGAGTCACCATCCGGGAGCACCATGCAAGGCCGGATGGGGTTTGTGCTACAGTTGTGGAAAGGCGGGGCATAAAGCCGCAAGCTGTCCGGAGAAGCAGAAACAAGGTGCTGGGAATGCACAACAGACTGGTCGGGTGTTCACCACCTCAGCTATAGGTGCCGAGGGATCTGAGACACTCATTCGAGGTAAATGTGAAATGGCTGGTCAAACTTTAAATGCTTTATTTGATTCAAGAGCATCACATTCATTCATTGCGTTTGAGAAAGCCCATGAGTTAGGATTGAAGATTGTAACTTTAGGTTATGACCTAAAAGTGTATAATGCTACCCATGAAGCCATGGTAACTAGGCTAGGATGCCCAAAAGTTTCGTTTAGGTTCAAGCAGTGTGATTTTGTCCATAATTTAATCTGCTTACCGATTATCGGTCTTGATCTTATCTTGGGATTGGACTGGTTATCTGAGAACCATGTCCTGCTTGATTGTTCTACAAAGTCGGTGTACTTTATGCCGGAAGATACAGAAGGGCCGGTCGTGGTGAATAATTATTACTTGAATTCGATGATGGTGAACTGTTTCGGAATTGAATGTCAGGGTATCCTGTTGTTAACCGCGGGTGTTTCGGGTGATGATCAAAGGTTAGAGCAGATTCCGGTTGTGTGTGAGTTTCCGGAAGTGTTTCCCGATGATATTGATGAGTTTCTACCTAACCGAGAGGTTGAGTTTGCTATTGAATTGGTGCTTGGGGCAGGACCAATCTCAAGTGCTCCTTATAGGATGTCACCGTTAGAAATGGACGAGCTAAAGTCTCAGTTAGAGGATTTGTTGGGAAAGAATTTTATACGACTAAGTGTCTCTCCGTGGGGTGCGCCAGTGCTACTGGTAAAGAAGAAAGATGGGAGTATGCGGCTCTGTATGGATTACAGGCAGCTGAACATGGTCACAATAAAGAATAAGTACCCATTGCCGAGAATTGATGATCTCATGGATCAGTTACAAGGAGCGGGGGTTTTCTCCCAGATCGATTTGCGATCCGGTTATCACCAGATAAGGGTGAGGGGTGAGGATATCCCTAAGACCGCTTTCAGGACTCATTATGGTCATTATGAGTACACTGTAATGTCTTTTGGGTTGACGAACGCTCCTGCGGTATTCATGGATTACATGAACAGAGTTTTCCGTCCGTTTTTGGATAAATTTGTTGTTGTCTTCATTGACGACATACTAATTTATTCCAAAACTGAAGAAGAGCATGCGGAACACTTGAGGACCGTGTTGTAGATTCTAAAAGAGAAGAAACTCTATGCGAAACTGTCTAAGTGTGAGTTCTGGAAGAGTGAGGTGAAGTTTTTGGGGCATGTAGTGAGTAAACAGGGGATAGCAGTTGATCCATCTAAGGTGGAGGCAGTGATGGAATGGAAGCAACCAACCACAGTAACGGAGATAAGGAGTTTTCTGGGCTTAGCTGGCTATTACCGAAGGTTTATCAAGGGCTTTTCACAGATAGCCTTGCCAATGACAAAGTTAACCCGCAAAGACACTCCGTTTGTTTGGACTCCTGAGTGCGAGGAGAGCTTTCAGGCATTGAAGAAAAAGTTGACCACTGCACCTGTGTTAGTGTTACCTGAGCCGAACGAACCGTTTGAGGTGTACTGTGATGCCTCATTAAAGGGTCTAGGGTGCGTGCTGACGTAGCATCATAATGTGGTGGCGTATGCCTCACGGCAGTTGAGACCGCACGAAGTTAATTACCCTACGCACAATTTGGAGCTTGCTGCAGTTGTGTTTGCCTTGAAGGTGTGGAGGCATTACCTCTATGGGATTAAGTTCCAAGTTTTCTCTGATCAAAAGAGCTTGAAATATCTCTTTGATCAGAAGGAGCTTAATATGAGGCAGAGGAGGTGGATGGAATTATTGAAAGACTACGACTTTGAGTTGAATTACCATCTGGGAAAGGCGAACGCAGTGGCGGATGCGTTAAGTCGGAAGTCGTTATATGCGGCTTGGATGATACTTCAAGAGGAGAAGTTACTCAAGGGATTCGAGAGTCTGAAAATTGGTGCTCGAGAAGTATCCGAAACTTTGTGTTTGAGCCGATTAGAAATCTGATGTGATTTTAAGTCCGAACTCCTAAAGGCTCATGAAAATGATGAAGCGTTATGGAAGGTGTTACCAGCTATTGAGCAAGGGAAACAGTGGAGAGTGTCGGAAGAAAAAGATGGGTTATGGAGATTCAAGGGTAGGATCATTGTGCCGGATGTTGGGACTTTGAGGCAAGATATTTTAAAGGAGGCACACAAAAGCGGATTCTCCATTCATTCGGGAAGTACTAAGATGTACCATGATTTAAAGGCGATGTTTTGGTGGCCGGGTATGAAGAATGATGTGGCGGAATATGTTTCAAAGTGCTTAACTTGTCAAAAGGTAAAGATTGAACATCAAAGACCTTCCGGGATGTTGCATCCCTTAGAGATTCCATAATTGAAATGGGAAAGTATTGCAATGGACTTTGTGTCAGGATTGCCAAGGACTAGGGCTGGTTTTGATGCTATCTAGGTGATTGTGGACTGACTGACGAAGTCAGCTCACTTTTTACCCATTCGTATGACTTACACCCTTGAGAAGCTAGCACGGTTATACATAAAGGAGATTGTGAGACTTCATGGTGTACCTGCTACTATAATCTCTGATAGAGATCCTCGTTTCACTTCAAGGTTTTGGGGTGCATTTCAGAAAGCTTTTGGAACCCGACTAAGCTTGAGCATAGCTTACCATCCTCAAACAGATGGTCAATCTGAGAGGACGATCCAAACACTAGAGGATATGTTGAGAGCTTGTGTTTTGGACCAACCGGCGAGTTGGGATCGATATATGCCATTAGTGGAGTTTGCATACAATATAGTTACCATGCGAGCATCGGAATGACTCCGTATGAGGCCTTGTATGGGAGGAAATGTCAATCTCCACTATGTTGGTATGAAGCTGGAGAGAAAGGCTTATTGGGGCCAAAAATGATAGCTGAGACCACTGAACAAGTCAAGAAAATCCGAGATAGGATGCTTACGGCGCAGAGTCGTCAAAAGAGTTACGCCAATCAGAGGCGAAAGCCCTTAGAATTTGAGGAAGGAGACCATGTCTTCCTTAAGGTTACTCCGACCACGGGAGTAGATAGGGCAATTAAAGCAAAGAAGTTGAATCCTCGATACATTGGTCCATTTCAAATCCTAGAGAGGGTTGGACCGGTGGCGTATCGGATGGCTCTACCACCTCATCTTTCGAACCTGCACGACGTGTTTCACATGTCGCAGCTTCGGAAGTACACTCCTGATGCTAGCCATGTGTTAGAACCAGAATTGGTTCAGTTAAGAGAAGATCTTACGCTTCCAGTGGCTCCGGTCAGAATTGATGACACTAGTATCAAACGGTTGCGTGGAAAAGAGGTTTCATTAGTCAAAGTGGCATGGAGTCGAGGCGGTGTTGAGAAACACACTTGGGAACTTGAGTCGGAGATGCGAACGGATTATCCGCATTTATTCTCAGGTAATTACATTTGAATTTTGTGGGTAGAATGTAAAACCCGGTTAATTAACGGCTAATTAATCCATAAATGAGAATTTATTCTAGAAAGCCCAAAATGTGATTTTTATGGCTAAATGTGATAGAGGAGATTGATACGAGAATTTCGGTACCAATTTTATAGAATTCGGACCAAGATTGGACCGAACGGGCCAAACCGGACCAACCGGACCCAAAGTGGGCCATTGGTCTAACATAACTAAACCCTAAATCCGTATTTTTCAGCATTTTCTTTCCTCACTTATCACTCCAACACGCTGAAATTAGAAGAGAGGGGGGGGGGAGAACACTCTCTCAAGTTCTATCTCTCCCTTGATCTTCAAACCACCATAACTTTTGATCTAGAGCTCCGATTGCCGCATTGTTTGCGGCCACGCATTCGTTGCGGAGAGCTCTACAAAATGCATACAATCAATCTTGAGGTATGGTCTCGATTTCCCATATCTAATATATAATATGGTAGGAAATACTTAGGCTAGAGGCCCTAAGATAGGCATTGAATTGTTGATGTTGTTGAATGGTTGAAATATATGATGTAGTCATATATGTGATGGTTGATTATGGTTGAATTGTGGGTAGAACCATGTTGATGGTGAGTATAATATTGATTGTGTACAATGATGATTTAATGGAATTCGTGTTGTTGAAAATTGGCATGAGGAAAAGTATATGACATGTCAATGTGTTTGAGTTTGAGCCACTTGGGTGAAGTGGGTTAAAATGATGGAATGGTAATTTTGTGAATTGTGGTAAAGTGTCAATGTGTGAGTTGAGGAGGCTTGATATTGAATTTGATATATTTTGATTGATTTAAAAAAAAAAAAGGGGATGAAATTGGCATATTTTGATTGATTTTGAAAAGAGTTGAAAATGACTTGTTTTGAAAATAGCACTTTGTGGTTCTGTATGAAAAACATGGTTTTGGGCATACTTTGGTGGGACATAACTTGGACTACGGATCTCCGTTTTGTGCCAAATCTGTTTAGAAATGAAATTGGCTATTTTTCAATCCACACGTTAGCGTGCATGACACATACGCGTCGATGAGTTTTGTGGCCATCCATGCGTGCGCGTGGAGTGCGCATACGCGTGGCCCTGTTTTCATCCCAAAGTTGATTTTTGAGTTTTAAAAGCCAAATTTCATACTTCTAAGCCTCCGATCTCACCACTTATGTCTTAAATCATTATGATATGCCTAGCAATGAGAAATGGGGCTAGGAAATGTGGTAACTTGCGAGTGAAGCAAGGGAAAAATGAATGATCAATGAGGATCAAAGATGATTATGTGAGATGCGGAGGATGGCGGTGGAAGTGCTTGTTATGCCATGGGCCGAAGGGCCGTAATTTTTGATGAATTGGCTGGTTATGGATTTAACCGTGAGCCGGATGGCTAGATTATTGCCGTGTTACGGCGGAGCCATGATTATGGCTAAGTATAAATGATATATGTTGTTGAATGAATTGTGAATGTTGCACTTCCACTGTTGGAGATGAGAGTTTTCCTGGAAGGAAACAGTGGCTAGCCACCACGTGCTCCAGGTTGAGACTCGAAGCTCTTTTGACCCTATGTCGTAAGGGTGGCCGGGCACTGTGAAAGCCTCGGATGAGCTCACCCCCGTAAATATTCACCAGTGAAGGTGATGGATATAGATCATGATTATGATCAAGTTTATGATGAGTATAACTCTAGTTGGGGATGCGCGACAGAGGGACAGTCCAATGGTTAGCTATCAGGACTTGTCGGGTTGGCTCTATAACCGACAGATGATATCATCAGCCATTAGGGACAGGCATTCATCATATGCATACTATGTGAATTGTTTGAAACTGCTTATTTGACTGCATATTACTGGCTAGTTGTCTAAATGCCTTATCTTTTCTTATTTGTATATCTCTTGTTTGAAATAACTGTGTTTGCTATATTATACTCCTGCTGGTGGTTGGGAGGTCTGAAGGAATTGGAAAGGGAAGTATTAGTTAGACTGAAGAATCTTTAGTCAGATGCCCTTTATGGTTTAGCTTGTTTATAAGCTTTGAATTATCTGGAGGAAGTTCTAGGATTTGCCTTCGGCTTTCCTCTATTATTATGTATTATATATGTGGAAGCTGTTACCATGCTGGGGACCTCTGGTTCTCACCCATGCGGATTTTGTGGTTTTCAGATGCAGGACGTGAGGTTTCTCTCTGAGACATGCTGGAGACTTCTGGATTAGCTAAGATCCCTTGTTCTCAGGACTCTGTTTTGTTTAGATAATTTTATCTCCATTAAATAATACAAACTGTGATGACTTCTCTTAGAGGAGATTTTGGAGAATAGTTTTTCTGTATTTTGTATCCATTTGGTTTCCTTTGGGGTTTCCTTATTTTATCATATGTATATATTGCTATACTCGAATCGGTTATCTTCGCAACCGGATCTTGAGTCTTGATATTCATGTTTTTGACACTCCTTTGTATATATATAATCTCGCGTTGGTTTATTCTATGTTCGTTATGTTATCGAACGGAGTGTTGCGCTTTCTAGTTGCGATTTTTTGTATACCCCTTTTTCTACAAAGGCTCCTAGTTATAAACCCTTTTCATACTACTATACGTACTAAATTTTTATTTTTGAGGTCGTAATACCTTGCCATCTTCGAATTATGACTTAAGCATAAGACTCTGTATGGTAGGGTGTTATACTTAGAGGATGGAAAGGAAGCATGCCAAAGTGGAAGGAACACAAGAAGTTAGAGTTTTGAGAAGCTGGCAGTGACGCATACGCATGGATGATGCGTACGTGTGACTGGTGACCCAGACATACAACGCGTATGCATGGATGACGCGTACGCGTGACAAAGCGTCATGTGCTGCAGATATCAGAACTCGCTGGAGGCAATTTTTGGGCTATTTTTGGCCCAGTTTCAAGCCCGAAAATGCACATTGGAGACTCTACTTTCATTCGCATAATTTTAGGTTTTAGGGTTCTTAGTCTTATTTCTTCTTAGTTTTAGAATTCTACCTTGCTTTAGTTTAGTTTTCTTCTACTCTTATTTGTTCTAGCACTTTAGTTATCTACTTCTCTTATCGATTCCTTTATTTTGCTAATTTAGTTTATGAGTTCATGTGTTACTCTCAATTTTCATCAATGCAATTTACGTTTCATGGTTCTTATTATTTTATTGCTTTGTTATTGTTATTTCTTTGCTTTGGTTAGTCTTAGATTTTGCTATGTCTTGTTAGTTTTTTATGTCTTTATTTTATGCCTTCCAAGTATTTGATAAAATGCTTAGTTGGATTTTAAACTAGATTTTTATGTTCTTAACTTGGATTGATCAATTAGAGACTCTTCAGTTGTCAAAATTCATTTGTTGATTGGTGATTGACAATTTCTAGTTGGCTTAAGCTTCACTAAATCTAGTCTTTGATTAGGACTTGTGAACTTAAGTTGATTTTTCTCACTTGACTTTCCTTTTAGAGGTTAACTAAGTGAGAACAAAAGGCAATTACCATCACCATTAAGGATGATAATGAGGATATGACTTCAAATTCTCAATCCTTGCTAAGACTTTTCTTAGTTGTTATTTTATTTCCTTGTTATTTACATTACTTGTCTCTTATCACAAAAACCCCAAAAATACTTTTCCATAGCCAATTATAAGTACACTTCCCTACAATTCCTTGAGAGATGACCCGAGGTTTGAATACTTCGGTTTACTTTTATTGGGTTTGTATTTGTGACAAACAAATTAAATTTGATTGAGGTTGAATTGTCGGTTTAGAACTATACTTGCAACGTGATTATTTTTATGAAATTCTTTACCGACATTTTTCTCCCATCACTTATATGGAATTTGTAGTAGAATTGAAAGCAATAATAGGAATAGAGTTGAGAGTCGGGGTTGCTTTGTCTTTCTGAATGAACTCTGGTACTACTGTCTTCTTTGCTTGTGAATGATCTTCTTCTATGACAGGCTGTATGTGATCAAAGTCATTGCCCGTGGTCATTGATCTTCTCTGCTACAAAATGAACACCATTGGCCGTGGTCATTTAATCTGACGGAAAGTGAAGCTCTAGCAATTCATTCTCTTGGCGATCCTACCCAAAATGCCACGGACAAGGTCGAATCTTCCGGATTAGAAAATGCTACTTTTGTGGATTCTAGCCTATACCACGGAGACCCTAATCTCTCCATAAATCATCTGAAGTGGTGTCTCAAGAAGTCTCCAACGAAGTCGTGGATTAACCGTCTGAGAGATGTATAAACATAGCTGTCGGCATGTGCTTTTTCGGCCAGGTATTCACACGAACCCAAGTAGACGCGGGTGTTTGTCAAACATGTTCGTCTTAATGTGATGAACAAAGCTAATTTTTTAGATCATCTTATTCACCACGATGAAGATCGGATATACATCTTAGAAGTAAATCGAACACTGATCGAAGAAGAAATAGTAGTACTTTTATTAATTCATGGGACTCAGCAAGGCTCCTCCCCTCAACCTATGAGGATTAGAAACTCATACTGAAAGTAAAATACAATGTAAAACTCAAAAATAGCATGATGTGGTCTATGATGTATGCAAAAATCATGTAAAATAACACTTAAATACTAAACAGATGACTAGTAAGGGTAAAATAGTCTTTTTAGTGCTAAAATTCACTTCTGGAGCTCACTTGGTGAGTGTTTGGGCTGAGATATGATGAGATCCACGTGATATGAGGCTCCTTAGGCATGGAACGCCAGCTAGGGGGTCCTCTCTAGGCGTTTGTACATTGGTCTCTGCTCTTTGGACGCTGGACGCCTGGAAGGGGGCAAGAAGCTGGCGTTGGATGCCAGGTTTGGGCCTTCTAATCCGAAGCAAAGTATAAATTATTATATATGGCTGGAAAGCTCTGGAAGTCAGCTTTTCATAGCCATTGAGAGCACTCAATTTTGACCTCTTTAACTCTAGAAAAGCTCTTCTGAATGCAGGCAGATCAGAATTGGACAGCATCTGCAGTGCTTTCTCTGTCTCTGAATCAGACCTCTACTCCAGCTCCTCAATTTCAGCCAGAAAATACTTGAAATTGCCCAAAAACACAAAAACTCATAGTAAAATCAAAAAATGTGAATTTAACACTAAAACCTATAAAAACTTTATAAAAACTAAACAAAAACTACTAAAAACTATATGAAAATGATGCCAAAAAGCGTATAAAATATCCGCTCATCACAACACCAAACTTAAACTGTTGGTTATCCCCAACCAACTAAAAACATAGTAGGATAAAAGAAAATTATGATACAATAAATTTCTAAGTTTCAAATGAAGCTTAGTTACAATAAGATGAGCGGGACTTAGTAGCTTTTTGCTTCTGAATAGTTTTGGCATCTCACTATCCATTGAAATTCAGAGATGTTGGCATCCTCAAGAACTTAGAATCCAGATAATATCATTGACTCTCCAAGTTAAGCTTATTTTGATTCTTGAACACAACTTTTAGAGTCTTGGTCGTGACCCTAAGCACTCTGTTTTCCAGTATTGCCACCGGATACATTCATGCCACAAACACTTTAACTGGGTGAACCTTTTCAGATTGTGACTCAGCTTTGCTAGAGTCCCCAGATAGAGGTGTCCAGAGCTCTTAAGCACACTCTTTTTGTTTTGGACCACGACTTTAACTGCTCATTCTCAAACTTTTCACTTGACACCTTCACGCCACAAGCACATGGCTAGGGACAACTTGGTTTAGTTGCTTAGGTCAGGATTTTATTCCTTTGGGCCCTCCTAACCACTAATGCTCAAAGCCTTGGGCCCTTTTATCTTTGCCTTTTGGTTTAAAGGGTTATTGGCTTTTTGCTCTTTCCTTTTGGTTTAAATAGCTTTTGGCTTTTTCTACTTGCTTTTTATTTTTTTCTCTTTATTTTTTGTCACTTTTTTTTCGCATGCAAGCTTTTTTCTTTTTGCTACTTTTTCTTACTTCAAGAATCAATTTTTAGAGTTTTCAGATTACCAATAATATTTCACTATCATCATCATTCTTTCAAGAGCCAAAATTCATAAATTTCAACTTCAAATATGCATTGTTTAATCATACATTCAGAAAACAAAAGCAAATGACACCACATCAACATAATTAAACTAATCTTATTATAAAACTTGAAATTCATGCATCTCTCAATTATTTTCAATAAAAAATTTCTTTTAAGCAAGGTGAGAGATATATGGGACATTTTACAACATAAAGACATCAAATGCAAATGATCATGCAACTAGAACAAGAGAACAGAAAATAAAACAGATAGAAAATAGAAAAATTGGAAGAAAGGGGTGTAAAAGAGAACGAATCCCCCTTTAATGGTGGCGTCTAGTGCTCCTCCTTGAGGATCCAATGTGCTGCTTGATCTCTTCTATGTCATCCCTTTGCCTTTGTTGCTCTTCCTTCATAGCCCTTTGGTCTTCCCTTTTGGCTCTTTGATATTCTCTGATTTCATTGAGGATGGTGGCATGTCCTTGATGCTCCATCCTCAATTGCTCTATATTAGTGCTCAATTCTCCAAGAGAAGTTTTGCATTGATCTCAATAGCTTTGGGGAGGAAAATACATCCCTTGATGCATCTCAGGGATCTCATGATGAGGCGGGTGCATAGGTTCTTGTGCATGTTCACTGGTTTGCTCCATTCACTTCTTAGTGATGGGCTTATCCTCCTCAATAGAGACATATCCAGTTATGACAATTCCAACTGAATTGCATAAGTGACAGATGAGGTGTGGGAATGCTAATCTTACATCGGTGTGAGGCTTCTCAGCTGCTTTGTACAATTCTTGAGGAATCACCTCATGAACTTCCACCTTAGTTCCAATCATGATGCAATGAATCATGATGGTTCTATCAATGGTCACTTCTGACCAGTTGCTAGTAGGGATGATGGATCTTTGAATGAATTCCAACCATTCTCTAGATATGAGCTTTAGGTCAACCCTTCTTAACTGAATGGACTTGCCTTGGAAATCCCTATTTCACTATGCGCCTTCTACACAGATATCTGAGAGTACTTGATCCAATCTCTGATCAAAGTTGACTCTCCTAGTGTAAGGATGAGGATCTCCTTGCAATAGAGGCAGGTTGAATGCCAACCTCACACTTTCCGGGCTAAAATCTAAGATTCTTCCTCAGACCATAGTGATCCAAATCCTTGGATTTGGGTTCAAACTAGTGTCATGGTTTTTGGTAACCCATGCATTAGCATAGAACTCTTGCACCATGAGAATCCCAACATCTTGAATGAGATTGGTTAGGACTTCCCAACCTCTTCTCCGGATCTCTCTTCGAATCATGAAAGGGACCTTGGGGATCATTTTCTTCTCATCCACTACTTCATAGAAGTGATCTTGGTGAGCTTTGGTGATGAATCTCTCCATCTCCCAAGATTTAGAGGGATTGGCTACTGCATTTCCTTTTCTCTTCCTAGAGGAGTCTCCAACCTTGGGTGTGATGAATGGTAATGGAAAGAAAAAAGCTATGCTTTTCCAACACCAAACTTAAAACTTTGCTCGTCCTCGAGCAAAATTAAAGAAAGAAGAAGAATGGAGTAGAAGAAGAAGAAAATAGAATATGGGAGAGGAAGAGAGAGGGCTCGGCCTTGTGGGTGTATTAGGGTATGAGAGGTGTGTGTATGGAGGGATATTAAGAGGGGTATTTATAGGAGTAGGGAAGGGTATGGTTTGGCTATTGGGTGGATTTTGGGTGGGAAATTGGATTTTGAAGTGGGTGAAGGTAGGTGGGAGTTATAATAGTTTGGGGAAATGGAATGGCTATGATTGGGCTAGGGTTTTTTACGAAGTGTGTAAGGAAAAGTGTGAAAGTAGGTGGGGTAGGTAGGGTAGGTAGGGATATTGTGAGACCCACAGGTCCTGAGATACTAAGGAATCCAGATTCTTTGCTTCTCTGCTCTAGCATTTGAATGCCCAGGGGCTGCTCCCTGGCTGGCGTTCAATGCCAGCATTGCTCCCCTTTTGGGGCGTTGAATGCCCAATGAGGGCTTCCTTACTGGCATTCAACTTTGACACTCCATCCAGAGTGCTCCGTTGTCACTACTGTGAAATTTTGTCTTTGTTCTGACTGATGCACATGATCATGACTCTGACAACTGAAAGAAAAACAAAATGAAAATAAAATAAATAAAGTTGAGTAAAGTTGGGTTGCCTCCCAACAAGTGCTCTTTTAACGTCACTAGCTTGACCTTTAGCTCCTTACAGAGGTGAGTATGGGCTCAGCTTTTTGCTCCTGACAGTGAATCTTCTTCCTGTCCTCTCATGAATGAGCTCTACGTGCTCTAGAGATAGGACATGACTCACTGTGAAGACCACTCTCATGCCAGGTAAGAGGCCTTTAGTTGGGACTTTCTTGTCCCTCTAGCCTTTAGGTACTTTCTTTTTAGTACCTTTGTGCTTAGAGCTTGTTGGTGGCTGTCCAATACCAAACTTAGAATTGATGTCTGGGGGCTCTGTAAAGCTTAGCACAGAAAGAGAGGATTGGCACTCTAGGTGTTGTACTGTGATCTTTCTTTTAGAGGGAGAATTAGGGTGAGGCATATTGAATAAGATGTGATCCTCCCCTATCTTTAGGGATAGTTCTCCTTTAGCCACATTAATGATAGCATTGGCTGTGGCTAGGAAAGATTTTCCAAGGATGACACAGTCATCCTCATCCTCTCATATGTCAAAGACAATAAATTTTGTAGGGATGTAGTGGTTTTCAACTTTAACCAAGACATCCTCCACTAAGCCATATGGCTTCTTCATGGTCTTATCTGCCATCTCTAAAGAGATGTGTGCAGCTTGTACCTCAAGGATTTCCAACTTTTCTATTACAGAGAGTGGCATGAGGTTAATGTTTGACTCTAGGTCACACAGAGCCTTATCAAAGGTCAAGGTGCAAGGAATCAGAAAGCGTCCAGGATCTGAAAGCTTTTGAGGTAGCTCTTGCTGAACCAAAGCATGGAGTTCTTTGGTGAGCAGTGGAGGTTCTTCCTCCAGAGGCTTTGTACCAAATAGTTTAACATTCAACTTCATAAGAGCTCCTAGGTATCGAGCAACTTACTCTTCCCTAGTGTCTTCATCCTTACTTGAAGATGAGTAGTCATCAGAACTCATACATTGCAGAAGTACATTCAAAGAAACCTCAATGGTCTTTATTATTTCCTTTGGTTCTGAGATAGAGGGTTCTTGAGTGGGCTTTAAGCTCTTAAGGGGTGTGCTTTGATGAGCGGATAATTTGTACGCTTTTTGGCATTGTTTTTAGTATGTTTTTAGTATGATCTAGTTAGTTTTTAGTATATTTTTATTAGTTTTTAGTTAAAATTCACTTTTCTGGACTTTACTATGAGGTTGTGTGTTTTTCTGTGATTTCAGGTATTTTTTGGCTGAAATTGAGGGACCTGAGCAAAAATCTGATTCAGAGACTAAAAAGGACTGCAGATGCTGTTGGATTCTGACCTCCCTACACTCAAAGTAGATTTTCTGAAGCTACAGAAGCCTAATTGATGCGATCTCAACGGCGTTGGAAAGTAGACATCTTGGGCTTTCCAGAAATATATGATAGTCCATACTTTGTCCAAGATTTTATGGCCCAAACCGGCGTTCAAAGTCACCATCAGAATTCCCAGCGTTAAACGCCGGAACTGGCACAAGGATGGGAGTTAAACGCCCAAACTGGCATAAAAGCTGGCGTTTAACTCCAAGAAGAGTCTCTACACGAAAAATGCTTCAATGCTCAGCCCAAGCACACACCAAGTAGGCCCAGAAGTGGATTTTTATGTCATTTACTCATTTCTGTAAACCCTAGGCTACTAGTTCTCTATAAGTAGGACCTTTTACTATTGTATTTTCATCTTTTGATCATTTTGATCATGTTTTTATGATTGAACCCTCTTTGGAAGGCTGGCCTCACGGCCATGCCTAGACCTTGTTCTTGTGTATTTTCAACGGTGGAGTTTCTACACACCATAGATTAAGGTGTGGAGCTCTGCTGTACCTCGAGTATTAATGCAATTACTATTGTTCTTCTATTCAATTCCGCTTGTTCTTGTTCTAAGATATCACTTGTTCTTCAACTTGATGAATGTGATGATCTGTGACACTCATCATCATTCTCACATATGAACGTGTGCCTGACAACCACCTCCGTTCTACCTTAGATTGGGTGGATATCTCTTGGATTCTTTAACCAGAATCTTCGTGGTATAAGCTAGAACTGATGGCGGCATTCAAGATAATCCGGAAGGTCTAAACCTTGTCTGTGGTATTCTGAGTAGGATTCAATGATTGAACGACTGTGACGAGCTTCAAACTCCTGAAGGCTGGGCGTTAGTGACAGACGCAAAAGAATCACTGGATTCTATTCCAACCTGATTGAGAACCGACAGATGATTAGCCGTGCCATGACAGGGTGCGTTGAACATTTTCACTGAGAGGATGGGAGGTAGCCACTGACAATAGTGAAACCCTAGATACAGCTTGCCATAGAAAGGAGTAAGAAGGATTGGATGAAGACAGTAGGAAAGCAGAGAGACGGAAGGGAGCAAGCATCTTCATACGCTTATCTGAAGTTCCTACCAATGAATTACATAAGTATCTCTATCTTTATCTCTATGTTTTATTCATCATTCATAACCATTTGAGTTTTCCTGACTAAGATTTACAAGGTGACCATAGCTTGCTTCATACCAACAACTTCGCACAACTAACCAGCAAGTGTACTGGGTCGTCCAAATAATACCTTACGTGAGTAAGGGTCGATCCCACAGAGATTGTTGGGATTGAAGCAAGCTATGTTTATTTTATTTGTCTTAGTCAGGATACCAATAGGATTCTTTAGCCTCGTATTTCAATAAAGAAAAGGGCATAAAATAAATAGTTATTACTTTAATAATGGAGAATAAAAACGTTACTTGTTGTGCAGTAATGGGAAATATGTTGGAGTTTTGGAGATGCTTTGTCCTCTGAATTTCTGCAATGTAATATTTAACTCAATTGTT
>NC_029781.3:76106611-76107727 GCF_000817695.3 Arachis duranensis | reverse complement strand
GAATCCAAGAGATATCCACCCAATCTAAGGTAGAACGGAGGTGGTTGTCAGGCACACGTTCATAGGTGAGAATGATGATGAGTGTCACGGATCATCACATTCATCAAGTTGAAGAACAAGTGATATCTTAGAACAAGAACAAGTTGAATTGAATCGAAGAACAATAGTGATTGCATTAATACTCGAGGTACAGCAGAGCTCCACACCTTAATCTATGGTGTGTAGAAACTCCACCGTTGAAAATACATAAGAACAAGGTCTAGGCATGGCCAAATGGCCAGCCTCCCAATGATCAAAAGATCTAAAGATCAAAAGATTCCAAAGATCAGAAGATGAAAATACAATAGTAAAAGGTTCTATATATAGAGAATTAGTAGCCTAGGGTGTACAGAGATGAGTAAATGACATAAAAATCCATTTCCGGGCCCAATTGGTGTGTGCTTGGGCTGAGCATTGAAGCATTTTCGTGTAGAGACTCTTCTTGGAGTTAAACGCCAGCTTTGGCGCCAGTTTGGGCGTTTAACTCCCATCCTTGTGCCAGTTCCGGCGTTTAACGCTGGGAATTCTGAGGGTGACTTTGAACGCCGGTTTGGGCCATCAAATTTTGGGCAAAGTATGGATTATCATATATTTCCGGAAAGCCCAGGATGTCTACTTTCCAACGCCGTTGAGAGCACGCCAATTGGGCTTCTATAGCTCCAAAAAATCTACTTCGAGTACAGAGAGGTTAGAATCCAACAGCATCTGCAGTCCTTTTTGGTCTCGGAATCAGATTTTTGCTCAGGTCCCTCAATTTCAGCCAGAAAATACCTGAAATCACAGAAAAACACATAAACTCATAGTAAAGTCCAGAAAAGTGAATTTTAACTAAAAACTAATAAAAATATACTAAAAACTAACTATATCATACTAAAAACATACTAAAAACAATGCCAAAAAGCGTATAAATTATCCGCTCATCACAACACCAAACTTAAATTGTTGCATGTCCTCAAGCAACTGAAAATCAAATAAGATAAAAAGAAGAGAATATGCAATGAATTCCAAAAACATCTATGAAGATCAGTATTAATTAGATGAGCGGGGCTTTTAGCTTTTTGCCTCTGAATAGTTTTA
>NC_029781.3:76102146-76103973 GCF_000817695.3 Arachis duranensis | reverse complement strand
CCTCAAAGATCCCTAGCTTCTCCATTACAGAGAGAGGCATGAGGTTTACACTTGACCCTAGGTCACACAAGGCCTTCTTAAAGGTCATGGTGCCTATGGTACAAGGTATTGAAAACTTCCCAGGATCCTGTCTCTTTTGAGGTAATTTCTGCCTAGACAAGTCATCCAGTTCTTTGGTGAGCAAAGGGGGTTCATCCTCCCAAGTCTCATTTCCAAATAACTTGTCATTTAGCTTCATGATTGCTCCAAGGTATTTAGCAATTTGCTCTTCAGTGACATACTCATCCTCTTCAGAGGAAGAATACTCATCAGAGCTCATGAATGGCAGAAGTAAGTCCAATAGAATCTCTATGGTCTCATTTTGAGCCTCAGATGCCCATGGTTCCTCATTAGGGAACTCATTGGATGCCAGTGGACGTTGATGAGCGGATAATTTATACGCTTTTTGGCATTGTTTTTAGGTAGTTTTTAGTAAGTTTAAGCTACTTTTAGGGATGTTTTCATTAGTTTTTAGGTTAAATTCATATTTCTGGACTTTACTATGAGTTTGTGTGTTTTTCTGTGATTTCAGGTAATTTCTGGCTGAAATTGAGGGACTTGAGCAAAATTCTGAAAAAGGCTGACAAAAGGACTGCTGATGCTGTTGGAATCTGACCTCCCTGCACTCAAAATGGAATTTCTGGAGCTACAGAACTCCAAATGGCGGGCTCTCAACGGCGTTGGAAATTAGACATCCAGGGCTTTCCAGCAATATATAATAGTCCATACTTTATTCGGAGAATGACGACGTAACTTGGCGTTGAACGCCAAGTACATGCTGCTGTCTGGAGTTAAACGCCAGAAAAACGTCATGATCCGGAGTTGAACGCCCAAAACACGTCATAACTTGGAGTTCAACTCCAAGAAAAGCCTCAGCTCGTGGATAGATCAAGCTCAGCCCAAGCATACACCAAGTGGGCCCCGGAAGTGAATTTATGCATCAAATGCTTACTCATGTAAACCCTAGGAGCTAGTTTATTATAAATAGAACATTTAACTAATGTATTTGACATCTTGGGACGATTAGTTCTCAGATCTTGGGGGCTGGCCATTCGGCCATGCCTGAACCTTTTATTTTCAACGGTGGAGTTTCTGCACACCATAGATTAAGGGTGTGGAGCTCTGCTGTACCTCAAGTATTAATGCAATTCTATTTTCTTTTATTCAAATCTCTCTTATTCTTATTCCAAGATATTCATTCGTACCCAAGAACATGATGAATGTGATGATTAAGTGACGCTCATTATCATTCTCACTTATGAACGCACGTGATTGACAACCGCTTCCGTTCTACATGCAACAGAGCTTGAATGTGTATCTCTTAGATTCCCCAACAGAATCTTCGTGATATAAGCTAGATAGATGGCGGCATTTATAAGGATCCGGAAAGTCTCACCTTGTCTGTGGTATTCCGAGTAGGATCCTGTGAATCCGGAAAGTCTCACCTTGTCTGTGGTATTCCGAGTAGGATTCCGGTAATGAATGACTGTGACGTGCTTCAGACTCGCAAGTGCTGGGCGTTAGTGACAGACGCAAAAGAATCAAGGGATTCTATTCCAGTAGGAGCGGGAACCAACCAGTGATTAGTCGTGCTGTGACAGAGTGCGTGAGCGTAGTTTTCACTGTGAGGATGGGATGTAGCCTTCGGCCAGGTGATGCCTCCAGACGATTAGCCATGCGAGTGACAGCCGGAGAGGATCATTTTCCCGAGAGGATTCAAAGTAGCCATCGTCGAACGGTGAACCTTTATACACAGCTTGCCATGGAAAGGAGTAAGAAAGATTGAGT
>NC_029781.3:76101430-76101975 GCF_000817695.3 Arachis duranensis | reverse complement strand
GACCATAGCTTGCTTCATACCAACAATCTCTGTGGGATCGACCCTTACTCGCGTAAGGTTTATTACTTAGACGACCCAGTACCCTTGCTGGTTAGTTGAACGGAGTTGTGTCCACTCGTGCCAATTTCAAATTCCATAAAAGTACAACTTAAAGAATAGTGATCACAATTTCGTCCACCAAGTTTTTGGCGCCGTTGCCGGGGATTGTTCGAGTATGGACAACTGACGGTTCATCTTGTTGCTCAGATTGGGTAATTTTCTTTTCAAAAATCCTTTTCAAAATTTTTCTTTTTCTTTTTCGTTTTTCTAATAATGTTTTTCGAAAAAAATTAATAAAAATACAAAAAAAAAAATTAATTTTGTGTTTCTTGTTTGAGTCTTGTGTTAATTTTTAAGTTTGGTGTCAATTGCATGCTTTTACAATTTTTCTTGCATTTTTTCGAAAATCTCATGCATTCATAGTATTCTTCATGATCTTCAAGTTGTTCTTGACAAGTCTTCTTGTTTGATCTTGATGAATTCTTGTTTTGTGTCTTTTGTTGTTT
>NC_029781.3:76098526-76098778 GCF_000817695.3 Arachis duranensis | reverse complement strand
GCTCAATATTTAGGAGCTATCATGAAGCTGAATGCCAAGTTGTTTGGTAATGAGACTTGGGAAAGTGAACCTCCCTTGCTCATTAGTGAACTGGATACCTGGATTCAGCAAACTCTACCTTAAAAGAAGCAAGATCCTGGCAAGTTTTTGATACCTTGCACCATTAGCACCATGAGCTTTGAAAAAGCCCTGTGTGATCTAGGGTCAGGGATAAATCTTATGCCACTCTCTGTAATGGAGAAGCTAGGGATT
>NC_029781.3:76096699-76098379 GCF_000817695.3 Arachis duranensis | reverse complement strand
CTTTACATCCCTGCTGATTTCATAATCTTAGACACTAGGAAGGAAGAGGATGAATGCATTATCCTTGGAAGACCTTTCCTAGCTACATCAGGAGCTGTGATAGATGTCAACAGAGGAGAATTAGTCCTTCAATTGAATGGGGACTACCTTGTGTTTAAGGCACATGGCCATCCCTCTGTGACAAAAGAGAGTAAGCATGAAGAGCTTCTCTCAGTTTAGAGTCAAGAAGAACCCACACAGTCAAACTCTAAGTTTGGTGTTGTGAGGCCACAACCAAACTCTAAGTTTGGTGTTCAGATCCCATATCCAAACTCTAAGTTTGGTGTTGGGACTACACTAACATTGACCTGATCACCTTGTGGCTCCAAGAGAGCCACTACCATGAGAGCCACTGTCAAGCTATTGACATTAAAGAAGCGCTTGTTGGGAGGCAACCCAATTTTATTTATCTAATTTTTATTATATTGTTATTTTGTGTTTTATTAGGTACATGATCATGAGGAGTCACCAAAAAATCAAAAAAAATTAAAAACAGAGTCAAAAACAGAAGAAAAAATTTTTCACCCTGGAGGTTAGCGCAGACTGGCGTTCAACGACAGTAAGATGCATCTGGCTGGCGTTCAACGCCAGAACAGAGCACCATTCTGGCGCTGAACGCCAGAAACAAGCAACATCCTGGCGCTGAACGCCAGGAATGTGCCTAGAGGAGACAAACTGGCGCTGAACGCCAGTAACAAGCATGAAACTGGCGTTCAACGCCAGAAACATGTTTTACATGGGCGTTGAACGCCCAGAACGTGCACCAATGGGTGTTTAAACACCAGAATGATGCACAAAGGCATTTTACAGGCCTATTTGGTGCAGGAATGGTATTTCTTGACACCTCAGGATCCTGTGGACCCCACAGGATCACCTCAGGATCTGTGGACCCCACAGGATCCCCACCTACCATATTCCCACCTTACCTTTTAATCCTAATCACACTCTCCTAATCCTATTTCACTCTTCCCCATATCACATTTCCCAAAAACCTTCACCAATCACCTCAATTCATCTTCCCAATTACCCCATTCACCATTCACATCAACCCACTCTTCCCCATATACCCCACCTACCTTCATAAAATTCAAATTCAATTTCCCACCCATTCCCACCCAAAATGGCCGAACATATACCCTCCCCTCTCCCTATAAATACCCTTCCTTTCTACTTCATTTTCACACAACACAACCCCTTCTTCTCCCACATAGCCGAACCTACTTCTTTCCCTCTCCTCCATATTTTCTTCTTCTTCTTCTTCTCTTCTTTTCTTTTTTGCTCGAGGGCGAGCAAAATTTTAAGTTTGGTGTGGTAAAAGCATAAGCTTTTTGTTTTTCCATTACCATCAATCGCACCTAAGGCCGGAGTATCCTCTAAAGAAAGGGAAAGGGAAGATAAAAGCTTCCACCTCCGAGTCATGGGAGATGGAAAGATTCATCTCCAAGAGCCATCAAGACCACTTCTATGATGTTGTGGCAAAGAAGAAGGTGATCCCTAAGGTCCCTTCCAAGCTCAAAAAGAATGAGTATCCGGAAATCCGACATGAAATCCAAAGAAGAGGTTGGGAAGTCCTAACCAACCCCATGCAACAAGTCGGAATATTGATGGTTCAAGAGTTCTATGCCAATGCATGGATCACTA
>NC_029781.3:76092810-76094476 GCF_000817695.3 Arachis duranensis | reverse complement strand
AAAGTGAGATGCCAAAACTGTTCAGAAGCAAAAAGCTACAAGTCCCGCTCATCTAATTAAATTAATATTCATTGATATTTTACAATTTATAGTATATTCTCTTCTTTTTATCCTAATTGATTTTCAGTTACTTGGGGACAAGCAACAATTTAAGTTTGGTGTTGTGATGAGCGGATAATTTATACGCTTTTTGGCATTGTTTTTAGGTAGTTTTTAGCAAGTTTAAGCTACTTTCAGGGATGTTTTCATTAGTTTTTATGTTAAATTCACATTTCTGGACTTTACTATGAGTTTGTGTGTTTTTCTGTGATTTCAGGTAAATTCTGGCTGAAATTGAGGGACTTGAGCAAAATTCTGAAAAAGGCTGACAAAAGGACTACTGATGCTGTTGGAATCTGACCTCCCTGCACTCAAAATGGATTTTATGCAGCTACAGAACTCCAAATGGCGCGCTCTCAACGGCTTTGGAAAGTAGACATCCAGGGCTTTCCAGCAATATATAATAGTTCATACTTTATTCGGGAATTGATGACGTAACTTGGCGTTGAACGCCAAGTTCATGCTGCTGTCTGGAGTTAAACGCCAGAAAAACGTCATGATCCGGAATTGAACGCCGAAAACACGTCATAACTCGGAGTTCAACTCCAAGAGAAGCCTCAGCTCGTGGATTAATCAAGCTCAGCCCAAGCATACACCAAGTGGGCCCCGGAAGTGGAGTTATGCATCAATTACTTACTCATGTAAACCCTAGGAGCTAGTTTATTATAAATAGAACATTTAACTAATGTATTTGACATCTTGGGACGATTAGCTCTCAGATCATGGGGGCTGGCCATTCGGCCATGCCTGAACCTTTTACTTATGTATTTTCAACGGTGGAGTTTCTGCACACCATAGATTAAGGGTGTGGAGCTCTGCTGTACCTCAAGTATTAATGCAATTCTATTTTCTTTTATTCAAATCTCTCTTATTTTTATTCCAAGATATTCATTCGTACCCAAGAACATGATGAATGTGATGATTATGTGACGCTCATTATCATTCTCACTTATGAATGCACGTGATTGACAACCACTTCCGTTCTACATGCAACAGAGCTTGAATGTGTATCTCTTAGATTCCCCAACAGAATCTTCGTGGTATAAGCTAGATAGATGGCGGCATTTATGAGGATCCGAAAAGTCTCACCTTGTCTGTGGTATTCCGAGTAGGATCCTGGGAATCCGAAAAGTCTCACCTTGTCTGTGGTATTCCGAGTAGGATTCCGGTAATGAATGACTGTGACGTGCTTCAGACTCGCAAGTGCTGGGCGTTAGTGACAGACGCAAAAGAATCAAGGGATTCTATTCCAGTAGGAGTAGGAACCAACCAGTGATTAGCCGTGCTGTGACAGAGTGCGTGAGCGTAGTTTTCACTGCGAGGATGGGATGTAGCCTTCGGCCAGGTAATGCCTCCAGACGATTAGCCATGCGAGTGACAGCCGCAGAGGATCATTTTCCCGAGAGGATTCAAAGTAGCCATCGTCGAACGGTGAACCCCTATACACAGCTTGCCATGAAAAGGAGTAAGAAGGATTGAATTGAAGCAGTAGGAGAGCAGGCGTCCTTGAGCCATACAATATCTCCATATGCTTATCTGAAATTCCCACCAATGAATCTGCATAAGT
>NC_029781.3:76088560-76089869 GCF_000817695.3 Arachis duranensis | reverse complement strand
TGGCCGAATGCACAAGGGAGGAGGAGGACGAAAATCCTAGTGAGGAAGACCTCCTGGGACGTCCCTCAAGCAAGAAGGAGTTTCCTATTAAGGATCTAAAGGAATCTGAAGCTCATATAGAGACCATAGAGATTCCATTAAATCTCCTTCTGCCATTCATGAGCTCTGAAGACTATTCTTCCTCTGAAGAGGATGAAGATGTGACTGGAGAGCAAGTTGCTCAATATTTAGGAGCTATCATGAAGCTGAATGCCAAGTTGTTTGGTAATGAGACTTGGGAAAGTGAACCTCCCTTGCTCATTAGTGAGCTAGATACCTGGATTCAGCAAATTTTACCTCAAAAGAGATAAGATCCTGGCAAGTTCTTAATACCTTGTACCATTAGCACCATGAGCTTTGAAAAAGCCCTGTGTGATCTAGGGTCAGGGATAAATCTTATGCCACTCTCTGTAATAGAGAAGCTAGGGATCATTGAGGTACAACCTGCCTTGTTCTCATTGCAATTAGCAGATAAGTCATTGAGACAAGCTTATGGAATAGTAGAGGATGTGCTAGTAAAGGTTGAAGGCCTTTACATCCCTGTTGATTTCATAATCTTAGACACTAGGAAGGAAGAGGATGATTGCATCATTCTTGGAAGACCTTTCCTAGCCACAGCAGGAGCTGTGATAGATGTCAATAGAGGTGAATTAGTCCTTCAATTGAATGGGGACTACCTTGTGTTTAAGGCACATGGCCATCCCTCTATGACAGAAGAGAGTAAGCATGAAGAGCTTCTCTCAGTTCAGAGTCAAGAAGAACCCACACAGTTAAACTCTAAGTTTGGTGTTGTGAGGCCACAACCAAACTCTAAGTTTGGTGTTCAGATCCCATATCCAAACTCTAAGTTTGGTGTTGGGACTACACTAACATTGACCTGATCACCTTGTGGCTCCATGAGAGCCACTGTCAAGCTATTGACATTAATTAAGCGCTTGTTGGGAGGCAACCCAATTTTATTTATCTAATTTTTATTATATTGTTATTTTGTGTTTTATTAGGTACATGATCATGAGGAGTCACGAAAAAATCAAAAAAAATTAAAAACAGAGTCAAAAACAGAAGAAAAAATTTTCACCCTGGAGGTCGCGCAGACTGGCGTTCAACTCCAGTAAGATGCATCTGGCTGGCGTTCAACGCCAGAACAGAGCACCATTCTGGCGCTGAATGCCAGAAACAAGCAACATCTTGGCGCTGAACGCCAGGAATGTGCCTAGAGGAGACAAACTGGCGCTGAACGCCAGTAACAAGCATGAAACTGGCGTTCAAC
>NC_029781.3:76086643-76087774 GCF_000817695.3 Arachis duranensis | reverse complement strand
AAGAGTTCTATGCCAATGCATGGATCACTAGGAACCATGATCAAAGTATGAACCCGAGTCCAAAGAATTATCTCACAATGGTTCGGGGGAAATACTTAGATTTTAGTCCGGAAAATGTGAGGTTGGCGTTTCACTTGCCCATGATGCAAGGAGATGAACGCCCCTACACTAGAAGGGTCAACTTTAACCAAAGGTTGGACCAAGTTCTTATGGACATATGTGTGGAAGGAGCTCAGTGGAGAATAGATTCCAAAGGCAAGCCAGTTCAACTAAGAAGACTGGATCTCAAGCCTGTGGCTAGAGGATGGTTGGAGTTCATTCAACACTCCATCATTCCTACTAGCAACCGATCTGAAGTTACTGTGGATCGGGCCATCATGATTCACAGCATCATGATTGGAGAGGAAGTAGAAGTTCATGAGGTCATCTCTAATGAACTCTACAAAATAGCCGACAAGCCCTCACCCATGGCACGGCTAGCCTTCCCTCACCTTATATGTCATCTATGTTACTCAGCTGGAGTTATCATAGAAGGAGATACCCTCATTGAAGAGGATAAGCCCATCACCAAGAAGAGGATGGAGCAAGCAAGAGAAACCATGCACGGTTCTCAAGAAGTGCATGAGGAAGCTCATCCGGTTCTCAAGAGATGCATGAGGAAGCTCATCATCAAGAAATCCCTGAGATGCCTCAAGGGATGCACTTTCTTCCCAACAACTATCGGGAGCAACTTAACACCTCCTTAGAAGATTTAAGCCACAATGTGGAACAATTAAGGGTGGAACATCATGAGCACTCCATCATTAATCATGAAATTGATTCTTGAAGCAAGAAAAAGCAGTGAAAAAGGAAGCTTGCGAAAAAAAAATGGCGAAAAAAAATAGAAAGAAAAAGAAAAAGCAAGCAGAAAAAGCCACTAGCCCTTAAAACCAAAAGGCAAGGGTAAAAAGGATCCAAGGCTTTGAGCATCAATGGATAGGAGGGCCTAAGGAAATAAAATCCATGCCTAAGCGGCTAAATCAAGCTGTTCCTAACCATGTGCTTGTGTCTTGAAGGTCCAAGTGAAAAGCTTGAGACTGAGTGGTTAAAGTCGTGATCCAAAGCAAAAAGAGTGTGCTTAAGAGCTCTGGA
>NC_029781.3:76085189-76086283 GCF_000817695.3 Arachis duranensis | reverse complement strand
AAGTGCTTAGGGCCACGGCCAAGACTCATAAGTAGCTGTGTTCAAGAATCAACATACTTAACTAGGAGAATCAATAACACTATCTAAAATTCTAAGTTCCTATAGATGCCAATCATTTTGAATTTCAAAGGAAAAAGTGAGATGCCAAAACTGTTCAGAAGCAAAAAGCTACAAGTCCCGCTCATCTAATTATAATTAATATTCATTGATATTCTGGAATTTATAGTATATTCTCTTCTTTTTATCCTAATTTATTTTCAGTTGCTTGGGGATAAGCAACAATTTAAGTTTGGTGTTGTGATGAGCGGATAATTTATACGCTTTTTGGCATTGTTTTTAGGTAGTTTTTAGTAAGTTTAAGCTACTTTTAGGGATGTTTTCATTAGTTTTTAGGTTAAATTCACATTTCTGGACTTTACTATGAGTTTGCGTGTTTTTCTGTGATTTTAGGTAATTTCTGGCTGAAATTGAGGGACTTGAGCAAAATTCTGAAAAAGGCTGACAAAAGGACTGCTGATGCTGTTGGAATCTGACCTCCCTGCACTCAAAATGGATTTTCTGGAGCTACAGAACTCGAAATGGCGCGCTCTCAACGGCGTTGGACAGTAAACATCCAGAGCTTTCCAGCAATATATAATAGTCCATACTTTATTCGGGAATTGACGACGTAACTTGGCGTTGAACGCCAAGTACAAGCTGCTGTCTGGAGTTAAACGCCAGAAAAACGTCATGATCCGGAGTTGAACGCCCAAAACACGTCATAACTCGGAGTTCAACTCCAAGAGAAGCCTCAGCTCGTGGATTGATCAAGCTCAGCCCAAGCATACACCAAGTGGGCCCCGGAAGTGGATTTATGCATCAATTACTTACTCATGTAAACCCTAGGAGCTAGTTTATTATAAATAAAACATTTAACTAATGTATTTGACATCTTGGGACGATTAGTTCTCAGATCATGGGGGCTGGCCATTCGGCCATGCCTGAACCTTTTACTTATGTATTTTCAACAGTGGAGTTTCTACACACCATAGATTAAGGGTGTGGAGCTCTGCTGTACCTCAAGCATTAATGAAATTCTATTTTCTTTTATTCAA
>NC_029781.3:76084519-76085081 GCF_000817695.3 Arachis duranensis | reverse complement strand
TCATTATCATTCTCACTTATGAACGCACGTGATTGACAACCACTTCCGTTCTACATGCAACAGAGCTTGAATGTATATCTCTTAGATTTCCCAACAGAATCTTCGTGGTATAAGCTAGATAGATGGCAGCATTTCTGAGGATCCGGAAAGTCTCACCTTGTCTGTGGTATTCCGAGTAGGATCCTGGGAATCCGGAAAGTCTCACGTTGTCTGTGGTATTCCGAGTAGGATTCCGGTAATGAATGACTGTGACGTGCTTCAGACTCGCAAGTGCTGGGCGTTAGTGACAGACGTAAAAGAATCAAGGGATTCTATTCCAGTAGGAGCGGGAACCAACCAGTGATTAGCCGTGCTGTGACAGAGTGCGTGAGCGTAGTTTTCACTGCGAGGATGGGATGTAGCCTTCGGCCAAGTGATGCCTCCAGACGATTAGCCATGCGAGTGACAGCCGCAGAGGATCATTTTCCCGAGAGGATTCAATGTAGCCATCGTCGAACGGTGAACCCCTATACACAGCTTGCCATGGAAAGGAGTAAGAAGGATTGAGTTGAAGCAGTAGGAA
>NC_029781.3:76083146-76083351 GCF_000817695.3 Arachis duranensis | reverse complement strand
AGTTCTTGAGCTTCTGTAGGCGTCTTCTTCAGATGAAGAGATCCTCCAGCAGAGCTATCCAAAGACATCATGGACAGTTCAGACAGACCATCATAGAAAATACCTATGATGCTCCATTCAGAACGCATATCAGAGGGACACTTTCTGATTAATTGTTTGTATCTTTCCCAAGCTTCATAGAGGGATTCTCCTTCCTTCTGTCTGA
>NC_029781.3:76082366-76082646 GCF_000817695.3 Arachis duranensis | reverse complement strand
TCCTGCTCATATGAAAGAGAAGAGAACAAGAAAATAATGAATCCTCTATGTCACAGTATAGAGATTCCTTGAGGTGTCAGAGGAAAAGAAAAATGGAAGGAAGAAGTATAGAATTTGAACTTATCAAAAAAGATAGAGTTCGAATTGTGCATTAAGGAATAGTGTTAGTCCATAAATAGAAGGATGTGAGAAGAGGGGAAGTAGTTTTCGAAAATTAAGTAAAAGATTTTGAAAACATTTTGAAAAACACTAATTGATTTTCGAAAACCAAGAGTGGAAA
>NC_029781.3:76080997-76082270 GCF_000817695.3 Arachis duranensis | reverse complement strand
TTATTTTTGAAAAAGATGTGATTAAAAAGATATGATTGGTAAAAAAAAATTGTGATTGAGAAGATATGATTTGAAAAACATTTTAAAAAGATTTGATTTTAAAAATTAATAACTTGGCTAACAAGAAAAGATATGATTCAAACATTAAACCTTTCTCAACAGAAAAGGCAACATACTTGAAATGTTGAATCAAATCATTAATTGATAGCAAGTATTTTTTTGAGAATAGAAAGAAATTGATTTTGAAAAAGATTTGATTGAAAAGATATGATTTGAAAAAGATTTGATTTGAAAACAAAATCTTCCCTCTTGTGCCATCCTGGCGTTAAACGCCCAGAATGGTGCACATTCTGGCGTTTAACGCCCAAAACTCTACCCTTTTGGGCGTTAAACGCCTAGCCAGGCACCCTGGCTGGCGTTTAAACGCCAGTCTGTCTTCTTCACTGGCCATTTTGAATGCCCAGCTTTTTCTGTGTAATTCCTCTGCTGTATGTTCTGAATCTTCAATTCTCTGTATTATTGACTTGAAAAGACACAAATTAAAAATATTTTTGGATTTTTAATAATGAGGAATAATCAAAATTCAACTAAAATCAAATAACAATGCATGCAAGACACCAAACTTAGCAGTTTATTTACTACTGACACTAATGAGAATGCACATGAGACTTATAAACACTCAAGTCAAGAGAATTCAAAGATCAGAGTAAGAAATCATCAAGAACAACTTGAAGATTAATGAAGACACATGCATGAATGCAAAAAGAACAAAAACATGCAATTGATACCAAACTTAACATGAAACACTAGACTCAAACAAGAGATATTTTTGGATTTTATGATTTTGTAAATTTTTTTTTGTGCTTTTTCAAAAATTAAGTGGAAAAGAAAATAAAGGTATCAAAATTCTAAATGAGAATTCCAGGAATCATGCAATGTTAGTCTAAAGCTTCAGTCTAAAGAAATTAGACATGGCTAGCCAATCTTCAGCAGAACATTGCATTCAAGAGCTAAATTGATGAAAATCAATCAGCTTTGGTGATGATAAAAACATCACCTTGAAACACTAGAATTCATTCTTAAGAACTCTGAAGACAAATACCTAATCTAAGCAACAAGATGAACCGTCAGTTGTCCAAACTCAACAATCCCCGGCAACGGCGCCAAAAACTTGGTGGACGAAATTGTGATCACTACAACTTCGCACAACTAACCAGCAAGTGTACTGGGTCGTCCAAGTAATAAACCTTACGCGAGTAAGGGTCGATCCCAC
>NC_029781.3:76078902-76080309 GCF_000817695.3 Arachis duranensis | reverse complement strand
GTGCCAGTTTGGGCGTTTAACTCCCATTTTGGTGCCAGTTCTGGCGTTTAACGCTGGGAATTCTGAGGGTGACTTTGAACGCCGGTTTGGGCCATCAAATTTTGGGCAAAGTATAAACTATCATATATTTCTGGAAAGCCCAGAATGTCTACTTTCCAACGCCGTTGAGACCGCGCCAATTGGGCTTCTGTAGTTCCAGAAAATCCACTTCGAGTGCAGGGAGTTCAGAATCCAACAGCATCTGCAGTCCTTTTTGGTCTCGGAATCAGATTTTTGCTCAGGTCCCTCAATTTCAGCCAGAAAATCCCTGAAATCACAGAAAAACACACAAACTCATAGTAAAGTCCAGAAAAGTGAATTTTAACTAAAAACTAATAAAAATATACTAAAAACTAACTAAAAACAATGCCAAAAAGCGTATAAATTATCCGCTCATCAGTTGCATTTTGATTATTCCTTATTATTAAAAATCCAAAAATATTTTTAATTTGTGTCTTTTCAAGTCAATAATACAGAGAATTGAAGATTCAGAACATACAGCAAAGGAACTACACAGAAAAAGCCGGGCATTCAAAATGCCCAGTGAAGAAGACAGACTGGCGTTTAAACGCCAGCCAGGGTGCCTGGCTGGGCGTTTAACGCCTAAAAGGGTAGTAGTTTGGGCGTTAAACGCCAGAATGTGCACCATTCTGGGCGTTTAACGCCATGATGGCACAAGAGGGAAGATTTTGTTTTCAAATCAAATTTTTTAGTTTTCAAAATCTTTTCAAAATCAAATCTTTTTCAAATCAATTTTTTTTCAATAAAATCTTTTTCAAAATCAATTTCTTTCCATTTTCAAAGATACTTGCTATCAATTGATTATTTGATTCAACATTTCAAGTATGTTGCCTTTTCTGTTGAGAAAGGTTTAATGTCTGAATCATATCTTTTCTTGTTAGCCAAGTCATTAATTTTCAAAATCTTTTTCAAAAATCACTTGATTTCTTTTCCACTCTTGGTTTGCGAAAATCAATTAGTGTTTTTCAAAATGTTTTCAAAATCTTTTACTTAATTTTCGAAAATTACTTCCCCTCTTCTCACATCCTTCTATTTATGGACTAACACTATTCCTCAATGAACAATTCGAACTCCATCTCTCTTGATAAGTTCGAATTCTTCTACTTCTGCCTTCTATTTTTATTTTTCTCTGACACCTCAAGGAATCTCTATACTGTGACATAGAGGATTCCATATTTTCTTGTTTTCTTCTCTTTCATATGAGCAGGAGCAAAGACAAAAGCATACTTGTTGAGGCTGACCCTGAACCTGAAAGGACCTTGAAGTGAAAGCTAAGAGAAGCTAAGGCACAACTCTCTGTAGAGGACCTAACAGAAATCTTCAAAGAAGAAGTCATGGCAGCCGAAA
>NC_029781.3:76078255-76078610 GCF_000817695.3 Arachis duranensis | reverse complement strand
AAGGTCTATAGACTTATGCTATTCCCTTTTGCTGTAAGAGACAGAGTTAGGATATGGTTGGACTCACAACCTAAAGGAAGCCTGAACTCTTGGGAAAAGCTAGTCAATGCCTTCTTGGCAAAGTTCTTTCCACCTCAAAAATTGAGTAAGCTTAGAGTGGAAGTTCAAACCTTCAGACAGAAGGAAGGAGAACCCCTCTATGAAGCTTGGGAAAGATACAAACAATTAATCAGAAAGTGTCCCTCTGATATGCTTTCTGAGTGGAGCATCATACGTATTTTCTATGATGGTCTGTCTGAACTGTCCAAGATGTCTTTGGATAGCTCTGCTGGAGGATCTCTTCATCTGAAGAAGA
>NC_029781.3:76076804-76078099 GCF_000817695.3 Arachis duranensis | reverse complement strand
ACTCTGAATGCCATATTGGCTCAGAACAAAATATTGACTCAGCAAGTCAATATGATTTCTGAAAGTCTGTCTGGAATGCAAAATGCACCAAGCAGTACTAAGGAAGTTTCATCTGAAGAAGAAGCTTATGATCCTGAGAACCCTTCAATGGAAGAGGTGAATTACATAGGAGAACCCTATGGAAACACCTATAATCCTTCATGGAGAAATCACCCAAATCTTTCATGGAAGGATCAACAAAGACCTCAACAAGGTTTCAACAACAATAATGGTGGAAGAAACAGGTTTAGCAATGGCAAGCCTTTTCCATCATCTTCTCAGCAACAGACAGAGAGTTCAAAGCAGAACCACTCTGACTTAGCAACCATGGTCTCTGATCTAATCAAAATCACTCAAAGTTTCATGACTGAAACAAGATCCTCCATTAGAAATTTGGAGGCACAAGTGGGTCAGCTGAGCAAGAAAATTACTGAACTCCCTCCTAGTACTCTTCCAAGCAATACAGAAGAAAATCCAAAAGGAGAGTGCAAGGCCATCAACATGGCTGAATTTGGAGAGGAAGGAGAGGCAGTGAATGCCACTGAGGAAGACCTCAATGGACGTCCACTGACCTCCAATGAGTTCCCCAATGAGGAACCATGGGAATCTGAGGCTCATAATGAGACCATAGAGATTCCATTGGATTTACTTCTGCCATTCATGAGCTCTGATGAGTATTCTCCCTCTGAAGAGGATGAGTATGTTACTGAAGAGCAAGTTGCTAAATACCTTGGAGCAATCATGAAGCTAAATGACAAGTTATTTGGTAATGAGACTTGGGAGGTTGAACCCCCCTTGCTCACCAAAGAACTGGATGACTTGTCTAGGCAGAAACTGTTTCAAAAGAGACAGGATCCTGGGAAGTTTTCAATACCTTGTACCATAGGCACCATGACCTTCAAGAAGGCCTTGTGTGACCTAGGGTCAAGTGTAAACCTCATGCCTCTCTCTGTAATGGAGAAGCTAGGGATCTTTGAGGTGCAAGCTGCAAAAATCTCACAAGAAATGGCAGACAATTCAAGAAAACAAGCTCATGGACTTGTAGAGGATGTTCTGGTAAAGGTTGAAGACCATTACATCCCTGCTGATTTCATAGTCCTAGAGACTGGAAAGTGCATGGATGAATCCATCATCCTTGGCAGACCCTTCCTAGCCACAGCAAAGGCTGTGATTGATGTGGACAGAGGAGAATTGATCATTCAAGTGAATGAAGAATCCTTGGTGTATAAGGCTCAAGGATATCCCTCTATCACCAT
>NC_029781.3:76075607-76076693 GCF_000817695.3 Arachis duranensis | reverse complement strand
ACCACAACCAACTTCTAAGTTTGGTGTTGAACCCCCACATTCAAACTCTAAGTTTGGTGTTGAGAGGTTCCAACATTACTCTGAGCATCTATGAGGCTCCATGAGAGCCCACTGTCAAGGTAATGACATTAGAGAAGCGCTTGTTGGGAGGCAACCCAATCTTATTATATTTATCTATCCTCTTTTGTTATTTTATGTTTTCTGTAGGTTGATGATCATGAAAAGTCACAAAATCAATTGAAAAAGCAAAAACAGAAAGAAAAACAGAAAGAAAAATAGCACACCCTGGAGGAGAACTTGCTGGTGTTTAAACGCCAGTAAGGCTAGCAGATGGGCGTTTAACTCCCAGTCTGGCACCATTCTGGGCGTTTAACGCCAGAAAGGGGCACCAGACTGGCGTTAAACGCCAGAAAAGGGCAAGAACTTGGCGTTAAACGCCAGAAATGGGCACCAGCTCGGCGTTTAACGCCAGAATTGGCACAGGGAGCAATTTTGCTCGCCACTTGGTGCAGGGATGACTTTTCCTTGACACCTCAGGATCTGTGGACCCACAGGATCCCCACCTACCCCACCACTCTCTCTCTTCTTCACCCATTCACCAATCACCTCAACTCCTCTTTCCCAAAAACCCTTAACCTATCAAATCCCATCTTTCTCTTCACCACTCATATCCATCCTTTATAAAACCCCACCTACCTCACCATTCAAATTCAAACCACTTTTCCACCCAAACCCACCTTCCCATAGCCGAACCCTACCCCTCTCTTCACCCCTATATAAACCCCTCTTCACTCCTTCATTTTCACACAACCTAAACACTACTTCTCCACCTTGGCCGAACCACAAAGCCACCTCCATCTCCTCTATTTCTTCTTCTTCTACTCTCTTGTTTCTTCTTTTGCTCGAGGACGAGCAAACCTTCTAAGTTTGGTGTGATAAAAGCATTGCTTTTTTGTTTTTCCATAACCATTTATGGCATCTAAGGCCGGAGAAACCTCTAGAAAGAGGAAAGGGAAGGCAAAAGCTTCCATCTCTGAGTCATGGGAGATGGTGAGATTCATCTCAAGGGTGCATCAAGACCACTTC
>NC_029781.3:76074478-76074800 GCF_000817695.3 Arachis duranensis | reverse complement strand
ATTCTGAATTTTATAACAGTTTAATTATTTTGATGTGGTGGCAATACTTTTGTTTTCTGAATGTATGCTTAAACAGTACATATGTCTTTTGAATTTGTGGTTCATGAATGTTGGCTCTTGAAAGAATGATGAAAAAGGAGACATGTTACTGAGGATCTAAAAAATCATAAAAATGATTCTTGAAGCAAGAAAAAGCAGTGAATTCAAAAAAAAAAAGAAGGAGAAAAACAAAAAAAAAGGGGAAAAAGAGAAAAAGAAAGAAAAAGAAAGAAATAAAAGTGTGATCCAAGGCAAAAAGAGTGTGCTTAAGAACCCTGGACAC
>NC_029781.3:76057477-76073385 GCF_000817695.3 Arachis duranensis | reverse complement strand
AAATATATGATAGTTCATACTTTGCCCAAGATTTGATGGCTCAAACCGGCGTTCAAAGTCACCATCAGAATTCCCAGCGTTAAACGCCGGAACTGGCACAAAGATGGGAGTTAAACGCCCAAACTGGCATAAAAGCTGGCGTTTAACTCCAAGAAGAGTCTCTACACGAAAAATGCTTCAATGCTCAGCCCAAGCACATACTAAGTGGGCCCGGAAGTGGATTTTTATGTCATTACTCATTTCTGTAAACCCTAGGCTACTAGTTCTCTATAAGTATGACCTTTTACTATTGTATTTTCATCTTTTGATCATTTTGATCATGTTTTTATGATTGAACCCTCTTTGGGAGGCTGGCCTCACGGCCATGCCTAGACCTTGTTCTTGTGTATTTTCAACGGTGGAGTTTCTACACAGCATAGATTAAGGTGTGGAGCTCTGCTGTACCTCGAGTATTAATGCAATTACTATTGTTCTTCCATTCAATTCCGCTTGTTCTTGTTCTAAGATATCACTTGTTCTTCAACTTGATGAATGTGATGATCCGTGACACTCATCATCATTCTCACCTATGAACGTGTGCCTGACAACCACCTCCGTTCTACCTTAGATTGGGTGGATATCTCTTGGATTCTTTAACCGGAATCTTCGTGGTATAAGCTAGAACTGATGGCGGCATTCAAGAGAATCCGGAAGGTCTAACCTTGTCTGTGGTATTCTGAGTAGGATTCAATAAGAAGGATTGGATGAAGACAGTAGGAAAGCAGAGAGACGGAAGGGACCAAGCATCTTCATACGCTTATCTGAAGTTCCTACCAATGAATTACATAAGTATCTCTATCTTTATCTCTATGTTTTATTCATCATTCATAACCATTTGAGTTTTCCTGACTAAGATTTACAAGGTGACCATAGCTTGCTTCATACCAACAATCTCTGTGGGATCGACCCTTACTCGCGTAAGGTTTATTACTTGGACGACCCAGTACACTTGCTGGTTAGTTGTGCGAAGTTGTGTTTATGCCATGGTATTGAACACCAAGTTTTTGGATTCATTACCGGGGATTATTTGAGTTGTGAAAAGTATTGATCACAATTTCGTGCACCATGCTTTCACTGGCATTCAACGCCAGGTCTGTTAGCTTATTGGGCGTTGATCGCCTTTGCTGTCCACCCTGACTGGCATTAAACGCTAGTCCCTCTAACATTCTGGGCGTTGAACGCCTAGCAGATATGTCCTTGCTGGAGTTCAGTGCTAGCTTCCCTGGGCTGGTGGGCGTTGAACGCCTAGTAAGGGGTTTTTCTCTGGCGTTCAATGCATGAATGGCTGCCTGGTTGGGCATTGAATGCCCAGTGAGGGGTTCCTTACTGGCGTTCAGTGCCAGAAAGTCTTCCTGTTTAGCCGTTGAATGCCCAGCCAGTGCTCTCTGGTTGGCGTTCAACACCAGCTTTTCTACCAGGATGTGCGTTAAACGCCATACTTACTGCCATTGTGGGCGTTGAATGCCTAGTGAAGCCCAGTGAGGGCTTCTTCATTGGCGTTCAACGACTTCCCATTCTACTTTAATTCGGCCTCAACCTCCTTGGTTATGGCCTTGCACTCTTCTCTTGGATTAACCTCAGTGTTACTGGGGAGAGTGTCAGGAGGGGTCTCAAGGATCCTCTTGCTCAGTTGACCAACCTGTACCTCCAAGTTTTTAATGGAGGACCTTGTTTCATTAATGAAACTATGGGTGGTCTTAGTGAGGCTAGAGACTACAGTGACTAAGTCAGAAAGGCTCTGCTTACAGTTCTCCATATTCCCTTGAGAAGATGGGAATGGTGGTCTATTATTGAACCTATTCTGGTTCCTACCACCTTGATTGAAACCTTGCTAAGGTTTCTGTTGATCTTTCCATGAAAGGTTAGGATAAATCCTCCATGAAGGGTTGTAAGTATTTTCATAGGGTTCTCCCATGTAATTCACCTCCTCCATGATGGGTTGATCAAGCACGTTCGTCTTAATGTGATGAACAAATCAAATTTGTTAGATCATTCTATTCACCACGATGAAGATCGGATATACATCTTAGAAGTAAATCAAACACTGATCGAAGAAGAAATAATAGTACTTTTATTAATTCAAGGGACTCAGCAGGGCTCCTCCCCTTAACCTAGGAAGTTTAGAAACTCATACTGAAAATAAAATACAATGTAAAACTCGAAAATAGCATGAAGTGGTCTATGATGTCTACGAAAATCATGTAAAATAATACTTAAATACTAAACAGATGACTAGTAAGGGTAAAATAGTCTTTTTAGTGCTAAAATCCACTTATGGAGCCCACTTTGTGAGTGTTTGGGCTGAGTTTCAATGAGATCCACGTGCTATGTGGCTCCTTGGGCGTGGAATGCCAGCTTGGGGGTCCTCTTTGGGCGTTTGTACATTGGTCTCTGCTCTTTGGGCGCTGGATGCCTGGAAGGGGGCAGGAAGCTGGCATTGGATGCCAGTTTTGGGCCTTCTAATCCGAAGCAAAGTATGGACTATTATATATTTTTGGAAATCTTTGAAAGTCAGCTTTCCATAGCCATTGAGAGCGCTCTATTTGGACTTCTTTAGCTCTAAAAAAGCTCTTGCGAATGCAGGCAGGTTAGATTTAGATAGCATCTGCAGTGCTTTCTCTGTCTCTGAATCAGACTTCTGCTCCAGCTCCTCAATTTCAACCAGAAAATACTTGAAATTGCTGAAAAATACAAAAACTTATAGTAGAATCCAAAAATGTGAATTTTACACTAAAACTTATAAAAACTTAATAAAACTAAACAAAAACGACTAAAAACTGTATGAAAATGATACCAAAAAGCGTATAAAATTTCCGCTCATCACTGATCAACCTCAAGTTCAAGCTCGGAAAAAAAATTCTGATTTTTCTCTTTCATTCTCAATAAGTATTTTCCAAATTCTTTTGCATTCTCTAGTTCTGAAACATTCCACACTTCTTTTGTGATGTAATTTCTCACATCTTTTTCAATAAAACTTAATTCACGATGAACCCCTGCTGCTGAGACAAATGATTGGTATGTTTTGCTTGGTCTGATTCTGGCTTTCTCGTTATTCTCAATTGTACGTCATACAGCCATGCTTAATTTCCTGTGTTGTTTAAGCATCTCTGCTTGATTTGTGATGAGTGGATAATTTATACGCTTTTAGGCATTGTTTTTACATAGTTTTTAGTAGGTTTTAGTTATTTTTTAATATATTTTTATTAGTTTTTATGCAAAATTCATATTTCTGGACTTTACTATGAGTTTGTGTTTTCCTGTGATTTTAAGTATTTTTTGGCTGAAATTGAGGAAACTGAGCAAAAATTTTATTCAGAGGCTGAGAAAGGACTGCAGATGCTGTTGGATTCTGACCTCCCTGCACTCGAAGTGGATTTTTCTAGAGCTACAGAATCCTAATTTGCGCGCTCTCAATTGCGTTGGAAAGTAGACATCTTGGGCTTTCCAGAAATATATAATAGTCCATACTTTTCCCGAGATTTGATGGCACAAACTGGTGTCCAAACGCCCACCAGAGACCCTTTTCTGGCGTAAAACGCCAAAACTGGCACCAAAGCTGGAGTTAAACGCCCAAACTGGCACTCAAGCTGGCGTTTAACTCCAAGGATGGCCTATGCACGTGAAAGCTTCAAAGCTCAGACCAAGCACACACCAAGTGGGCCCCGGAAGTGGATTTATGCACTATCTACTCGTTTTCTGTAAACCTAGTTTACTAGTTTAGTATAAATAGCACTTTTTAATATTGTATGGGGGTCTTCTTCCCCTGTTTTCAAATTCTTATGCCATTTGGGAGGCTGGCCATTTGGCCATGCCTAGACCTTTTGTTCTTATGTATTTTCAACAGTGGAGTTTCTACACCCCAGAGATTAAGGTGAAGAGCTCTGCTGTTCCTCATGAATTAATGCAAGTACTATTGTTTTTCTTTCAATTCACGCCTACTTCTTCTCCAAGATATACTCTCATACTTAATTCAGTTAAGTCAGACTAAAGGGGTGATCCATGATAATCACCCACTATCTTCAGTTACTCGCTTAGCCAAGATCCGCGTGCTTGACAGCCACAAGCGGTCTACATGATGTTCAACGTAGTCATTGGATGCCATCTGGAGTATATTCTCTTGGGCCTCTGATCCATGCATTTGAATAGCATCTCCTGACAATAGAGCATTCAAATTAGTGAGATCAGAACCTTTGTGGTATAGGCTAGAAATAATTGGCAGCATTCCTGAGATCCAGAAAGTCTAAACCTTGTCTGTGGTATTCTGAGTAGGATCTAGGAGGGGATGACTGTGACGAGTTTCAAACTCGTGACTGTTGGGCGCATTGACAGTGCGCAAAAGGATTAATGGATATTATTCCGACACAAGTGAGAATCGACAGATGATTAGGCCTGCGGTGAGAATCGTAGTCAGACCATTTTTTCTGAGAGGACGGATGGTAGCCATTAACAATGGTGATCCACCAACTTATAGCTTGCCATGGAAGGGAGGATGCATAATTGGAGGAAGACAACAGCAAAGCAGAGATTCAAAAGCAACAAAGCATCTCCAAACGCTTATATGAAATTCTCACCAATTAATTACATAAGTATCTTTATCTTATTTTATCTTTTATTTATTTGTTAATTATCAAAACCTCATAACCATTTGAATCCGCCTGACTGAGATTTACAAGATGACCATAGTTTGCTTCAAGCCGACAATCTCCATGAGATCGACCCTTACTCACGTAAGGTATTACTTGGACGACCTAGTGCACTTGCTGCTTAGTTGTGCGGAGTTGTGAAAAGTGTGATCACAATTTTGTGCACCAAGTTTTTGGCGCCGTTGCCGGGGATTGTTCGAGTTTGGACAACTGACGGTTCATCTTGTTGCTTAGATTAGGTAATTTTATTTTTTTAAGCTTTCTTTTATTTTTATTTTCAAAAAAAATAATAAATACAAAATAATTAATAAAACCATAAAAAAAACAAAAAAAATTTGTGTTTCTTGTTTGAGTCTAGTGTCAAATTTTAAGTTTGGTGTCAATTGCATGTTTTCAAATTTTCTCAAGTTTTCGAAAAAAAATTCATGCATTGTGTTCTTCTTTGATCTTCAAGTTGTTCTTGATTATTTCCCTTGTTCTGATCTTTAAATTCTCCTGTTCTGTGTCTTTTCTTGTTTTTCATATGCATTTTCAAATCCATAGTGACTAAACATTAAAAATTTCTAAGTTTGGTGTCTTGCATATCTTTCTTTTCTTAAAAATTTTCAAAAATATGTCCTTGATGTTCATCATGATCTTCAAAGTGTTCTTGGTGTTCATCTTGACATTCAAAGTGTCCTTGCATGCATTACTTGTTTTGATCTTGCATTTTTATGTTTTATTTCATTTTGTTGTTTTTCTCTCTCTTCATTAAAAATTCAAAAATAAAAAATATCTCTTTTCAAGTAAATAATACAGAGAAATGAAGATTCAGAATATACAGTAGAGGAATCACAGAGAAAAAGCTGGCTGTTTAGAAAAACACCCAGTAAGGAAGGAATTCTAGCGTTAAACGCCAGCCAGGGTATCTGGCTGGGCGTTAAACGCCAAAGATGTAGGATTCTGGGCGTTAAACGCCAAAATGGATAGCATCCTGGGCGTTTAATGCCAGGATAACACAATGGAGGTAATTTCGTTTCAAATTTAAATTTTTTTCAAATTTTCATATTTTAATTCATAATTTTAAAATCTTATCTTTCCACATTTTCAAAAATGCTTGCTAACAATTAATGTTTTGATTCAAAAATTTCAAGTTTGTTACTTTCTTGTTAAGAAAGGTTCAATCTTTGAATTTTAGAATCATATCTTTTAATTTCTTGTTAGTCAAGTCATCAATTTTAAAAATCAAATCTTTTTCAATCATATCTTTTCAACCATATTTTTTAAAATCATATCTTTTTCAATCAAATCTTTTTCAATCCTATCTTTTTAAATTTTGATTTCAAAATCTTTTCTCTAATTTCTTATCTTTTCAAAATTATTTTCAAATCTTTTTCAACTAATTACTATTTCTAATCTTTTTCAAAACCACATAACCACTTTTCCACTTCCAATTTTCGAAAATCACTAACCACTTTTTTTTTCAAAAATCTTTTTCATTAATTAATTGTTTTCAATTCTAATTTTATTTTATTCCTTTTTCAAATTTTTGAAAAGTCTTTCTCTCTCATCTCTTTCTATTTATCTTTTTTTATTGCTAACATTCCTCCTCCACTCATCTAAAAAATTTTTTTAAACTCACCTTCTCTCTCTTCTCATTCTTCTACTCCTTTTCCTCTGACACATCAAGGAATCTCTATACTGTGACATAGAGGATTCCACTACTCCCTTTTGTTCTCTTCTTTTTCATATGAGCAGAAATAAGGATAAAAACATTCTTGTTGAAGCTAATTCTAAACCTGAAAGGACTCTGAAGAAGAAGCTAAGAGAAGCTAAAGCACAACACTCTGGAGAGGACCTTACAGAGAAATTCGAAAAAGAAGCAGACATGGCAGCCGAACCCAAAAACAATGCTAGAGATGCAAGGAAGATGCTTGGTGACTATACTGTACCAACTTCCAACTTCTATGGAAGAAGCATCTCAATTCCTGCTATTGGAGCAAACGACTTTGAGCTTAAGCCTCAATTAGTTTCTCTAATGCAGCAGAATTGCAAGTTTCATGGACTTCCATCGGAGGATCCTCATTAGTTCTTAGCTAAATTCTTGTAAATCTGTGATACTGTTAAGACCAATGGAGATGATCCTGAGGTCTATAGACTTATGCTTTTCCCCTTTGCTGTAAGAGACAGAGCTAGAATATGGTTGGGCTACACAATCTAGAGAAAGCCTGAACTCTTGGGACAAGTTGGTCAATGCTTTTTGGACCAAATTTTTTCCACCTCAAAAGATGAGCAAGCTTAAAGTGGAAGTCCAAACCTTCAAACAGAAGGAAGGTGAATCCCTCTATGAAGCTTGGAAAAGATACAAGCAATTAACTAAAAAGTGTCCGTCTGACATGCTTTCAGAATGGAGCATCATATGTATATTCTATGATGGTCTGTCTGAATTGTCCAAGATGTCATTGGATCATTCTACTAGTGGATCTCTTCATCTGAAAACCCCTGTAGAAGCCCAGAAACTCATTGAGATGGTTGCAAATAACCAGTTCATGTACACTTATGAAAAAATCATGTGAATAATATAATGACTGAGAAGAAAGGAGTTCTTGAGATTGATACTCTGAATGCCATATTGGCTCAGAACAAAATATTGACTCAGCAAGTCAATATGATTTCTCAGAATCTGACTGGATTGCAAGCTGTATCCGGCAGTGCTAAAGAAGCCTCCTCTGAAGGAGAAGCTTATGACCCTGAGAATCATGCAATGGAAGAGGTGAATTACATAGGAGAATCCTATAGAAACACCTATAATCCTTCATGGAGGAATCATCCAAATTTCTCATGGAAAGATCAATAGAATCCTCAACAAGGCTTCAACAACAATAATGGTAGGAGAAATAGGTTTGGCAATAGCAAACCTTTTCCATCATCTTCTCAGCAGCAGGCATAGAATTCTGAGCAGAGACTCTTTGGCTTAGCAAACATAGTCTCTGATCTATCTAAGACCACTCTCAGTTTCATGAATGAAACAAGGTCCTCCATCAGAAATTTATAGGCACAAGTGGGTCATCTGAGTAAAAGAGTTACTGAAACTCCTCCTAGTATTCTCCCAAGCAATACAAAAGAGAATCGCAAAAGAGAGTGCAAGGCCATAACTATAACCAAAATGGCCGAACCTGGAGAGAGTGAAAAGGCAGTGATTCCTAGTAAGGAAGACCTCAAGGGACGTCCACTGACCAATAAGAAGTTTTCTATTGAGGAACCAAAGGAATCTGAGGCTCATATAGAGACTGTAGAGATTCCACTGAACTTACTATTGTCATTCATGAGCTCTGATGAATATTCTTCCTCTGAAAAGGATGAAGACACTGTTGAAGAGCAAGTTACTCAGTATCTAGGAGCAATCATGAAGTTGAATGCCAAATTATTTGGTAATGAGACTTGGGAGGATGAACCTCCATTGCTCATCAATAAACTGAATACATGGATTCAGCAGACATTGCCTCAAAAGAAACCGGATCTTGGAAAGTTCTTAATACCTTGCACCATAGGCACCATGACCTTTGAAAAGGCTCTGTGTGACCTGGGGTCAGGTATAAACTTCATGCCACTCTCTGTAATGGAGAAACTAGGAATCTTTGAGGTACAAGCTATAAGAATCTCACTAGAGATGGTAGACAAATCAATGAAATAGGCTTATGGACTTGTAGAGGATGTCTTAGTGAAGGTTAAAGGCCTTTACATCCCTGCTGACTTCATAATCCTAGACAGTGGGAAGGATGAGGATGAATCCATCATCCTTGGAAGATCCTTCCTAGCCACAGCAAGGGCTATGATTGATGTGGACAGAGGAGAGTTAGTCCTTCAATTGAATGAAGACTACCTTGTGTTTAAGGCTCAATGATCATCTTTTCTAAACATGGAGAAGAAGCATGAAAAGCTTCATCCAATTCTCTCCATACAAAGTCAAGTAGAGCCTCCACATTCAAACTCTAAGTTTGGTGTTGGGAAGCTGATAAATTGCTATTTTACGGTTTATCTTGTGCTCAATTGAGTGAATTTTATCAATCTTTCATACACTTGTTCATACAAAATGCATGGCTTTACATTCTCCTTTTTGATTTTGTGTTATGATTGAAAACATGCTTCTTTGGCCTTAAATTTGCTATGTTTAAATCCCCTCTTATTACCATTCGATGCCGTGGTATGTGTGTTAAGTGTTCTCAGAGATTACAGGGCAGGAATGGCTTAGAGGATGGAAAGAAAACATGCAAAAGTGGAAGGAATACAAGAAATTGAAGGAAATGGCAGTGACGCGAACGCATGGACGACGCAGATGTGTGACTCGCGCAAAACCCAAGCGACGCTCATGCGTGGATGACGCGGATGCATGCCTAGCGTAAAGCACGAGCGATGCGTACGCATGACTGACGCGTACACGTGACAAGGAAAACTTCCAAATGACGCACACGCGTGACCCACGCGCACGCGTGACGGACGCCACGTGCAAAAAGTTGCAGAATTCGCCCCCAGCAATTTCTGGACCCTTTTTTGGCCCAAATCCAAGCCCAGAAAACACAGATTAGATGCTATAAAGTGGAGGAATCCATCCATACAGGGAAAACAACATACGTAATTCACAATTTAGGTTTTAGATGTAGTTTTTCTAGAGAGAGAGGCTCTCTCATCTCTCTTAGGATTTAAGATTTAGGATTTCTCTTAGGTTAGGTTTACTTCTTCTTCATTTCAGGTTCAATGTTCCTTTAATTTAGTTTCTCTTCTACTTTTATCTATTCTATGACTTTAGTTCGTTTATTTTCCCAATTTGATTTATGAACTCCATGTTAGATTTGATTTTCTTTATTTAATGCAATTTAAGGTATTTCAAATTTATGATTGCTTTCTTCTATTTATGATATAAATAATTTGGATTTTTCCTCCCTTTGCTTTGGTTGAGTAATTGGTGACAATTGAGTTATCAAACTCAGCTGTTGATTGAAAATTGGAATTTTCTAATTGATTTGGATCCCTCTAAAGCTAGTCTTTCCATAGGAATTGACTAGGACTTGAGGAATCAAATTGATTAGTCCACTTGACTTTCCTTTATTTAGTAAGGGTTAACTAAGTAGGAGCAATAAACAATTTTCATCACACCTGATAAGGATAACTAGGATGGGATTTCCAGTACTTATACATTGCAATGGTTTTCATGATAATTAGTTTAATTTATTGCCAATTTATTTTCCTGTTCCCTATTTTAAAAACCCAAAAATATACCTGTTTCCATAACCATTAATAAATACACCTCCCTGCAATTCCTTGAGAGATGACCTGAGGTTTGAATACTTCGGTTATAAATTTTATTGGGTTTGCTTTAGTGACAAACAAGTTTTTGTACGAAAGGATTCTCTGTTGGTTTAGAAACTATACATACAACATGATTATTTTTGTGAAATTCTTTACCGGCAAAAGTCCTCTCGTGAAAATGGCATCGTTGCCGGAGAATTGCAAACGTGTGCCTTATTATTGGTTATTGTAAATATCTGCTTTTGCTTGTTTATTTGTTTTCATTTTTGTTTTTTTAATTTTTATTAACTACTATGAATTCTCACCCCCTCTGGCTTTAAGTTTGGTTCCAATGTTATTGTAAGGAATGGAAGCTATAATAAGAACATGCATCAAGGTTAAAGCAATCAAAGATGGAAGGAGCCACGAGGATCTGATCAACCCTTTAGGCAACAACACCTTCTAAGATACCATAGACAACGACCATCTTACAATGCATGCCAAGACAATAGTTATGGTGGACCTTCTCGTGACAACCAACACCTACCAAATTACTATGGTCAAGAGCCATTCCAAGGTGCATGCCAAGATGATAGATACGGTAGACCCCCTTGTAGTTACCAACAAGCTCCACCCTATGCTTATGCACCACCTCCACAACATACATTTGAACCACCAAACTCACAAGCCCCTTACCACCAAACACCCCTATATGACCCTAATCCTTATCCACCACACTAACCACCATATGAACCATATATAGAACCACCTCAATTCCAACCCAATTACTTCGAAGGACCACCACGTCCATATGCACCATATCCATATCCATCAATCCAAGAGCCTTATTGTCTTACTTATGATACCCAAGCCAAACAAGAATCAAAGGATCATCTCAGGGAAATAATAGATCAATTTCATGCAACTCTTTATCAACTAGAGCAAGCAATAAATCGGTTAGCTTCCCAACGTTTGGACACTCAAGGAACCCCCATGGCTTCATGTGGAGAATCTACTGAAGAACGCAGCATGAAGGAGAAGCTAGAAACTCCGGTGGACAGTGAGCAACATGACTTTGTATTGGAACAATTGGAGGAAGCCATAATCGTTGAAGAGGAAGAAGTGGTCAAAGACTTAGGAGATGCGGAACGTCCATGGGAAAGCCCAGTCATAGAGCCCCCTTCTAAGGAGTTTGAATTTGATGTTGAGGAGGGTGTACATCCTCCAAGGCATATCATGGTTGAAGACTTTAAAGGGGATGATCAAGAGATGGATTCAATCATTGATGAATTCTTATCTACATTTGAATCCTCTCCCATTGGACTTGACATGGAGATTAAAGAAGAAGAAGCATAACCTCTCATGCCCTTGGTGAACAATGAAGAAGAGATCGAATTGGAAGAAAGCTACCAAGAGGAAGAGGTTGATATTGAAGAAGCTTGCAAAAAGGTGGAAGTTGTCAAGAAAGGACTCAAGGGAATGGAGCTGGAAATCACCTTACCAAAGTTGTTGGAGACCTCTCCTACAAAGCCATCAACATCCATTCCTTCATTCAAGTGGGTAAATCTCTTATCCCTAAGCTTAATTATCCCACTTGAATATGCTTTGCTTGAGATAGATGGGCAACCTAGAGCTCTTTGTGGCTATAAGAGTAAGAGGGAGATGGTTAGTGGTTGGCAATACAATCCTAGGTTCATTATAGTAGGGAGCTCACGGCTGAATTATCATGGTTGGAAGAATACTAAATTGTATGGGTCTAGGAAGCTGTTTGGATGCCTCAGTGAGAATTCAGATTACTTACCACCCGGTTGGAACAAAGATGGTCAACAAGAAGACGGGTGCAAAAGCAAGGTTGGGGACCCCAAAATTCATTCTAGCAGTCAACACTCTTGGGGCCTTGTCACTTGCTTTAACTTGCTTGAAGACTTTACACAATTAGTGTGGGATCCCGGAGGATATTGGAATTACAAACATTGGTGGGGATTCCTGGATGAGTTCAAGCACAAGCCTCCATGACAAGGAGCTCACCAAATGTCAAACTTAAAGACTATAACTAAAAGTGCTAGGTGGGAGACAACCCACCATGGTATATTCTTTCCTTTTTGTTCTTATTTTTATTTTATTTTATTTTTATTCATGTTCATTCATAATTTCTGCATAGTCATCTGCATTTTGCATTTTGCATTCTGCATTAAAAAAAAGGGTACGCGACGCGCGAGCGTCGCTGACGCGTTGATGACCGGATAATTTATACGCTTTTTGGCATTATTTTTAGTATGTTTTTAGTATATTTTAGTTATTTTTTATTATATTTTTATTAGTTTTTAGTTAAAATTCACTTTTCTGGACTTTACTATGAGTTTGTGTGTTTTTCTGTGATTTCAGGTATTTTCTGGCTGAAATTGAGGGACCTGAACAAAAATCTGATTCAGAGGCTGAAAAGGACTGCAAATGTTGTTGGATTCTGACCTCCCTGCACTCCAAGTGACTTTTCTGGAGCTACAGAAGCCCAATTGGCGCGCTCTCAATTGCGTTGGAAAGTAGACATCCTGGGCTTTCCAGCAATGTATAATAGTCCATAATTTGCCCGAGATTTGATGGCCCAAACAGGCGTTCCAAGTTAGCTCAAGAATTCTGGCGTAAAACGCTGGAACTGGCACAAGAATGGGAGTTAAACGCCCAAACTGGCACAAAAGCTGGCGTTTAACTCCAAGAAGAGTCTCTACACGAAAATGCTTCATTGCTCAGCCCAAGCACACACCAAGTGGACCCGGAAGTGGATTTTTATGTCATTTACTCATTTCTGTAAACTCTAGGCTACTAGTTCTCTACAAATAGGACCTTTTGATATTGTATTAGACATCTTTTGATCACTTTAGATCTTAGGATCATCTTTGGACGTCTAGTTCTTAGATTATGGGGGCTGGCCTCTCGGCCATGCCTAGACCTTGTTCTTATGTATTTTCAACGGTTGAGTTTCTACACACTATAGATTAAGGTGTGCAGCTCTGCTGTACCTCGAGTATTATTGCAATTACTATTGTTCTTCTATTCAATTCAGCTCATTCTTGTTCTAAGATATCACTTGTTTCTCAACTTGATGAATGTGATGATCCGTGACACTCATCATCATTCTCACCTATGAACGTGTGCCTGACAACCACGTCCGTTCTACCTTAGATTGAGTGGATATCTCTTGGATCCCTTAATCGGAATCTTCGTCGTATAAGCTAGAATTGATGGCGGCATTCAAGAGAATCCGGAAGGTCTAAACCTTGTCTGTGGTATTCTGAGTAGGATTCAAGGATTGAATGATTGTGACGAGCTTCAAACTCATGAAGGCTGGGCGTTAGTGACAGACGCAAAAGAATCACTGGATTCTATTCCAACCTGATTGAGAATCGACAGATGATTAGCCGTGCTGTGACAGAGTGCATTGAACATTTTCACTGAGAGGACGGGACTGTAGCCATTGACAACGATGATGCTCAACATACAGCTTGCCATGGAAAGGAGTAAGAAGGATTGGATGAAGACAGTAGGAAAGCAGAGAGACGAAAGGGACAAAGCATCTTCATACACTTATCTGAAATTCTCACCAATGAATTGCATAAGTATCTCTATCTTTATTTTATGCTTTATTCATAAATCATCTATAACCATTTGAATCCGCCTGACTGAGATTTACAAGATGACCATAGCTTGCTTCATACCAACAATCTCCGTGAGATCGACCCTTACTCGCGTAAGGTTTATTACTTGGACGACCCAGTGCACTTGCTGGTTAGTTGTGCGAAGTTGTGATAAAGAGTTGAGATTGCAATTGTGCGTACCAAGTTTTTGGCGCCGTTGCTGGGGATTGTTTGAGTTTGGACAACTGACGGTTCATCTTGTTGCTTAGATTAGGTATTTTTCTTCAGAATTTTTAAGAATGAATTCTAGAGTTTCAAGGTGATGTTCTTATCATCACCAAAGCTGATTGATTTTCATCAATTTAGCTCTTGAATGCAATGTATTGCTAAAGCTTGGCTAGCCATATCTAATTTCTTTAGACTGAAGCTTTAGACTAACATTGCATGATTCCTGGAATTCTTATTAAAAATTTTGAATCTCTTTATTTTCGTCTCCATATAATTTTCGAAAAATCCAAAAAAATTACAAAATCATAAAAAAACCAAAAATATTTTATGTTTCTTGTTTGAGTCTAGTGTCTCATTTTAAGTTTGGTGTCAATTGCATGTTTCTATTCTTCTTGTATTTTTTTATGTGTCTTCATTGATCTTCAAGTTGTTCTTGATGATTTACTTGCTCTAATCTTTAAATTCTCTTGTTTTATGTGTTTTGTTGTTTCTCATATGCATTCTCAACTTGTTAGTGTCAGTAGAAAACAAACTTCTAAGTTTGGTGTCTTGCATGCATTGTTTATTTGATTTTAGTTGCATTTTGATTATTCCTCATCACTAAAAATCCAAAAAAAATTTTTAATTTGTGTCTTTTCAAGTCAATAATACAGAGAATTGAAGATTTAGAACATACAGCAAAGGAACTACACAGAAAAAGTTGGGCATTCAAAATGCTCAGTAAGGAAGGAAAACTGGCATTTAAACGCCAGCCAGAGTATCTGGCTGGGCGTTTAACGCCCAAAAGGGTAGAGTTTTGGGCGTTAAACACCAGAACGGATACCATTCTGGGCGTTTAACAGCAGAATGGCACAAGAGGGAAGATTTTGTTTTTAATTCAAATTTTTTTTCAAGTTTTCAAAATTTTTCAAAATCAAATCTTTTTCAAATCATATCTTTTCAATCATATCTTTTCAAAATTAATTTCTTTTCATTTTTCAAAAATACTTGCTAACAACTAATGATTTGATTCAACATTTCAAGTATGTTGCCTTTTCTGTTGAGAAAGGTTTAATGTTTGAATCATATCTTTTAAATTTCTTGTTAGCCAAGTCATTAATTTTAAAAATCAAATCTTTTTTTTTTAAATTGTTTTTCAATCATATCTTTTCAATCATCTCTTTTTAAAACCATAACTTTTCAATCATATCTTTTTAATCACATCTTCTTCAAAATAATTTTCAAATCATATCTTTTTGATTTCTAATTTCAAAATCTTTTTCAAAAATCACTTTATTTCTTTCCCAATCATATTTTTCGAAAATCATTCTTCAATTCTTCAAAATGTTTTTAAAATCTTTTTAATTTATTTTCGAAAATTTCTTCCTCTCTTCTCACATCCTTCTATTTATGGACTAACACTCCTCCTCAATGCACAATTCGAACTCTATCTTTCTAAGTTTGAATTCTTCTACCTCTTCCTTATATTTTTCTTTTCCTCTGACACCTCAAGGAATCTCTATACTGTGACATAGAGGATTCCATATTTTCTTGTTCTCTTCTCTTTCATATGAGCAGGAGCAAAGACAAAAGCTTTCTTGTTGAGGCTGACCCTGAACCTGAAAGGATCTTGAAGCGAAAGCTAAGAGAAGCTAAAGCACAACTCTCTGTAGAGGACCTAACAGAATTCTTCAAAGAAGAGGACATGGCAGCCGAAAACAACAACAATACCAACAATGCAAGGAAGGTGCTGGGTGACTTTACTGCACCTACTCCCGACTTCTATAGGAGAAGCATCTCTATCCCTGCCATTGGAGCAAACAACTTTGAGCTTAAGCCTCAATTAGTTTCTCTAATGCAACAGAATTGCAAGTTTCATGGACTTCCATTAGAAGATCCTCATCAGTTTTTAGCTGAATTCTTGCAAATCTGTGACACTATCAAGACCAATGGGGTTGACCCTGAGGTCTACAGACTTATGCTATTCCCTTTTACTGTAAGAGACAGAGCTAGGATATGGTTAAACTCATAACCTAAAGAAAGCCTGAACTCTTGGGAAAAGCTAGTCAATGCCTTCTTGGCAAAGTTCTTTCCACCTCAAAAATTGAGTAAGCTTAGAATG
>NC_029781.3:76056778-76057368 GCF_000817695.3 Arachis duranensis | reverse complement strand
TGGAGCATCATAGGTATCTTCTATGATGGTCTGTCTGAGCTGTCCAAGATGTCACTGGATAGCTCTGTTGGAGGATCTCTTCATCTGAAGAAGATGCCTGCAGAAGCTCAAGAACTCATTGAGATGGTTGCAAATAACCAATTCATGTACACTTCTAAAAGGAATCCTGTGAACGATGGGACGAATCAGAAGAAAGGAGTTCTTGAGATTGATACTCTGAATGCCATATTGGCTCAGAACAAAATATTGACTCAGCAAGTCAATATGATTTCTCAAAGTCTGTCTGGAATGCAAGCTGCACCAGGCAGTACTAAGGACGCTTCATCTGAAGAAGAAGCTTATGATCCTGAAAACCCTTTAATGGAAGAGGTGAATTACATGGGAGAACCCTATGGAAACACCTATAATCCTTCATGGAGAAATCATCCAAATCTCTCATGGAAGGATCAGCAGAGACCTCAATAAGGTTTCAACAACAATAATGGTGGAAGAAACAGGTTTAGCAATGCCAAGCCTTTTCCATCATCTTCTCAGCAATAGACAGAGAATTCTAAGCAGAGCCACTCTGACTTAGCAACCATGGTCTCTGA
>NC_029781.3:76056336-76056677 GCF_000817695.3 Arachis duranensis | reverse complement strand
CAGCTGAGTAAGAAAGTTACTGAACTCCCTCCTAGTACTCTTCCAAGCAATACAGAAGAGAATCCAAAAGGAGAGTGTAAGGCCATCAACATGGCTGAATTTGGAGAGGAGGAAGAGGTAGTGATTGCCAATGAGGAAGACTTCAATGGACATCCACAGGCCTCCAATGAGTTCTCCAACGAGGAACCATGGGAATCTGAGGCTCACACTGAGACCAAAGAGATTCCATTGGATTTACTTCTGCCATTCATGAGCTCTGACTCTGAAGAGGACGAAGATGTCACTGAAGAGCAAGTTGCCAAGTACCTTGGAGCAATCATGAAGCTAAATGACAAGTTATT
>NC_029781.3:76055445-76056176 GCF_000817695.3 Arachis duranensis | reverse complement strand
AAGGTTGTGATTGATGTTGACAGAGGAGAATTGATCATTCAAGTGAATGAAGAATCCCTTGTGTTTAAGGCTCAAGGATATCCCTCTGTAACCATGGAGAGGAAGCATGAAGAGCTTCTCTCAAAATAGAGTCAATCAGAGCCCCCACAGTCAAACTCTAAGTTTGGTGTTGAACCCCCACAGTCAATCTCTAAGTTTGGTGTTGGGAGGTTCCAACATTGCTCTGAGCATCTGTGAGGCTCCATGAGGGCCCACTGTCAAGCTAATGACATTAAAGAAGCGCTTGTTAGGAGGCAACCCAATGTTATATTTATCTATTTTCCTTTGTTATTTTATGTTTTCTATAGGTTGATGATCATGGGAAGTCACAAAATCAATTGAAAAAAGCAAAAACAGAATGAAAAACAAAAAGAAAAACAGCACACCCTAGAGGAAAACTTGCTGGCATTTAAACGCCAGTAAAGGCAGCAATTGGGCGTTTAACGCCCAGTCTGGCACCATTCTGGGCGTTTAACGCCAAAAAGGGGCACCAGACTGGCGTTAAACGCCAGGAAGGGGCAAGAAGCTGGCATTAAACGCCAGAAATGGGCACCAGCCTGGCGTTTAATGCCAGAATTGGTAGAAGGAGCATTTTTGCTCGCCACCTGGTGCAGGGATGAATTTTCCTTGACACCTTAGGATCTGTGGACCCCACAGGATCCCCACCTACCCCACCACTCTCTCTCTTCTTC
>NC_029781.3:76054945-76055392 GCF_000817695.3 Arachis duranensis | reverse complement strand
CAACACCTCTTCCCCAAAAACCCCTCACCTATCAAATCCCATCTTTCTCTTCACCACTCACATCCATCCTTCATAAAACCCCACCTACCTCACCATTCAAATTCAAACCACTTTCCTTCCCAAACCCACCCATACATGACCGAACCCTACCCCCCTCTCCACCCCTATATAAACCCATCTTCACTCCTTCATTTTCACACAGCCTAAACACTACTTCTCCACCTTGGCCGAACCACAAAGCCACCTCCATCTCCTCTATTTCTTCTTCTTCTACTCTCTTGTTTCTTCTTTTGCTCGAGGACGAGCAAACCTTCTAAGTTTGGTGTGGTAAAAGCATTGCTTTTTTGTTTTTCCATAACCATTTATGGCATCTAAGGCCGGAGAAACCTCTAGAAAGAGGAAAGGGAAGGCAAAAGCTTCCACCTCCGAGTCATGGGAGATGGAGAG
>NC_029781.3:76029763-76054475 GCF_000817695.3 Arachis duranensis | reverse complement strand
ACATAGAGGGAGACATCCTCATTGATAAAGACAAGCCCATCACTAAGAAGAGGATGGAGCAAACAAGAGATCCCACTCATGGACATGAGGAGATTCTTCATCATGAAATTCTTGAGATGCCTCAAGGGATGCACTTTCCTCCACAAAACTATTGGGAGCAAATCAACACCTCCCTAGGAGAATTGAGTTCCAACATGGGATAACTAAGGGTAGAGCACCAAGAACATTCCATTCTCCTCCATGAAATTAGAGAAGATCAAAGAATCATGAGAGGGGAGCAACAAAGGCAAGGAAGAGACATTGTGGAGCTCAAGCACTCCATAAGATCTTCAAGAGGAAGAACAAGCCGCCATCACTAAGGTGGACCAGTTCTTTAATCTCCTTGTTCTTTATTTTTCTATTTTTTTTCAAATTTTTATGCTTATATTTATCTATGGTTGTGTCTTATTACATGATCATTAGTGTCTTAGTGTCTATGCCTTAAAGTTATGAATGTCCTATGAATCCATCACCTTTCTTAAATGAAAAATGTTCTTAATTGAAAAAGAGAAGAATTGCATGAATTTTGAATTTTATAACAGATTAATTATTTTGATGTGGTGGCAATACTTTTGGTTTCTGAATGTATGCTTGAACCATGCATATGTCTTTTGAATTTGTTGTTCATGAATGTTGGCTCTTGAAAGAATGATGAAAAAGGAGACATGTTACTGAGGATCTGAAAAATTATAAAAATGATTCTTGAAGCAAGAAAAAGCAAAAAAAAATATAAAAAATATAAAATAATAAAGTCATGATCCAAGGCAAAAAGAGTGTGCTTAAGAACCCTGAACACCTCTAATTGGGGACTCTAGCAAAGCTGAGTCACAATCTGAAAAGATTCACCCAGTTATGTGTCTGTGGCATGTATGTATCTGGTGGTAATACTGGAAGACAGAGTGCTTTGGGCCACGGCCAAGACTCATAAAGTAACTATGTTCAAGAATCATCATACTTAACTAGGAGAATGAATAACACTATCTAAATTCTGAGTTCCTATAGAAGCCAATCATTCTGAATTTCAAAGGATAGAGTGAGATGCCAAAACTGTTCAGAGGCAAAAAGCTACAAGCCCCGCTCATCTAATTGATACTGATCTTCATAGATGTTTTTTGGAATTCATTGCATATTCTCTTCTTTTTATCTTATTTGATTTTCAGTTTCTTGGGGACAAGCAACAATTTAAGTTTGGTGTTGTGATGAACGGATAATTTATACGCTTTTTGGCATTGTTTTTAGTATGTTTTTAGTATATTTTAGTTAGTTTTTATTATATTTTTATTAGTTTTTATTTAAAATTCACTTTTCTGGACTTTACTACGAGTCTGTGTGTTTTTCTGTGATTTCAGGTATTTTCTGGCTGAAATTGAGGGACCTGAGCAAAAATCTGATTCAGAGGCTGAAAAGGACTGCAGATGTTGTTGGATTCTGACCTCCCTGCACTCGAAGTGGATTTTCTGGAGCTACAAAAGCCCAATTGGCGCACTCTCAATTGTGTTGTAAAGTAGACATCCTGGGATTTCTAGCAATCTATAATAGTTCATAATTTGCCCGAGATTTGATGGCCCAAATAGGCATTCCATGTCAGCTCAAGAATTCTGGCGTAAAACGCCAGAACTGACACAAGAATGGGAGTTAAACGACCAAACTGGCCCAAAAGCTGGCATTTAACTCCAAGAAAAGTCTCTACACATGGAAGCTTCAATTCTCAGCTCAAGCACACACCAAGTGGGCCCGGAAGTGGATTTTTATTTCATTTACTCATCTTTGTAAACCCTAAACTACTAGTTCTCTACAAATAGGACCTTTTGCTATTGTATTTGACATCTTTGATCACTTTAGATCTTAGGATCATCTTTGGATGTCTAGTTCTTAGATTATGGGGGCTGGCCTCATGGCCATTCCTAGACCTTGTTCTTATGTATTTTCAAAGGTGGAGTTTCTACACACCATAGATTAAGGTGTGGAGCTCTGCTGTACCTCGAGTATTAATGCAATTACTATTGTTCTTCTATTCAATTCAGCTCATTCTTGTTCTAAGATATCACTTGTTTCTCAACTTGATGAATGTGATGATCCGTGACACTCATCATCATTCTCACCTATGAACGTGTGCCTAACAACCACCTCCGTTCTACCTTAGATTGAGTGAATATCTCTTGGATCCCTTAATCGAAATCTTCATGGTATAAGCTAGAATTGATGGAGGCATTCAAGAGAATCCGGAAGGTCTAAACCTTGTCCGTGGTATTCTAAGTAGGATTCAAGGATTGAATGACTGTGACGAGCTTCAAACTCCTGAAGGCTGGGCGTTAGTGACAGACGCAAAAGAATCACTGGATTCTATTCCAACCTAATTGAGAACCGACAGATGATTAGCCGTGCTGTGATAGAGCGCGTTGAACATTTTCACTGAGAGTACGGGACTATAGCCATTGACAACAGTGATGGCCAACATACAGCTTGCCATGGAAAGGAGTAAGAAGGATTGGATGAAGACAGTAGGAAAGCAGAGAGACGAAAGGGATAAAGCATCTCCATACGCTTATCTGAAATTCTCACCAATGAATTGCATAAGTATCTCTATCTTTATTTTATGCTTTATTCATAAATCATCCATAACCATTTGAATCCGCTTGACTGAGATTTACAAGATGACCATAGCTTGCTTCATACCAACAATCTCCGTGGGATCGACCCTTACTCGCATAAGGTTTATTACTTGGACGACCCAGTGCACTTGCTGGTTAGTTGTGCGAAGTTGTGATAAAGAGTTGAGATTGCAATTGTGCGTACCATGTTGATGGCGCCATTGATGATCACAATTTCGTGCACCACGCGTCCGCATCATATGTGCATTTGAAACAAGAAGAAAAGAAGCAGAGAGTCACGTGGGAGCGTGGCTGGAGGCGAGCCATAGGCACAAAACACGCCCACGCGAACGCATCCCTGACGCGTTCGTGTCACATGCAAAATCAGCCATCCACGTGTGTGCGTCACTCACGCGCACGTGTGACTCTACAAAATCGAGGTAAAGAGGTATATGGCAGAGAGTTATGATGGAGTTGGGCTGGAATGGTGCTGGAAGCACAAACCCCATCACGCGTACGCGTCACCCACGCGCATGCGTCACCTTAAATTTTGGCAATGTGCGTATGAAAGAGAGTTGTGCGTGCGCGAGGCTGTACTCACGCCAATACCACAAATCAGGTCACGCGTGTGTGTCACCCACGCGTCTGCGTCACTTGAAAAGAGTGCAAACCACGCGAACGCATGCTCCATGCGCACGCGTCGCATGCGACACACAATTTAACTAGACCTGCGCCAGAATTCCTATCTTTTCTTCCCCAATCCAAATTTTCTCTTCTCCCTTCTTATTTCTTTCTTCTTTATTCTTTTCTTTCTTACTTTCTTCTTCTTCATCCCTTTAACTTCTCATCCTTCTTCGCTTTCATTCTATTTTCCTTAATTTGCATACTTTCATTCGTTGCATTTTAATTTCGTGCATATTTTTATTTTCTTTTCTAAATTTACTATTTTTCCATCGGTGTTAAATTTTCTTATTCAACTGTTGTATCTTTTCTGGTATTATTTTGGTGCTTAGTGACTTGTTTTACAATGTTGGGTGATATTATTTTTTTGTTAATGTCAATCTTTTATGATCCCTGTATTCCTTTTGCATTGACATGAATTTATATTGTCTTTCATTATCTAATATTTCTTCCCCATTGTTGCAATTTGTGCACTATTGATATGCCATTTGCTTCTACTGTTTTCTCACTTGCATGTTGTAGCTACCATGTAATTGAGACCCTTATTATTTGGCATTCACACCCATATTTTATTTGTTCACTATCTTTGTTTCTGGGTTACTTTTCTTCTTTTCCTCTTCTTTCAGGCTGGACACCGAGAAGGAAAAGGAAGAACTTCTATATGGGGCAACAAACAAGTTCCTACGCACATTTCTTGGAGAGAATAGTATCAGTTGGAGCCACCCGTCCACTTGCACATCTTAGCATGCACCAAGGACGATGCAATCTTTAAGTGTGGGGAGGTCGATACTGACTTCCATGGGTTAGTTAATTTCTTCTCAACACCAATATTTTATTTTCCTTGTTAGTTGTTGTATTTGCATTAATTTGATTGCTTGTTGCTTGATTTTGTGCATATTTTACCACTGCTGGGTTAAAGTAATAAATTTCTTTTCAAGACTCTATTTTATAATATTTCACTAATTTAAATTGAAATTTTTTTTGTTAAACTTGTTTGAAGGAATTTTATTTTGGAACATGGTTTAGACCTCGAACACACAAAACCATTGAGATTTTGAGCCTATTTGATCGGTTGCATTTTATCAACCAATATTTTATTTTTGGTGTGTGTTTTTCTCTTTAAAATTGTGATCTTTGTCTTGCTTAATTCTATATGTCCATTATTGGATGTATGCATACACTTATATGATTGAGGCCTTGTTTCATTGAGCTTACATACCCATATGGCCTTAACCCTTCATTATCCCTTGCAAACCAATTTGAGCCTATTTTATCCCATTTATTCTTTATTTTAGCACATCATTAACTCTAAGTGAAAAACAATAATGTCCTTAATTTGAATCATTGGTTAGCTTAGACTAGTGAGAGTGTTCATGATTTAAGTGTGGGGAAGTTGGGTTTGGAAACATTTGGTTTAAGAATTGGGTGTTATATATCTTTATGAAAATGTGAAAGAAATATTTAGGACATGTTCATGCATTCAATAATTTAATCATATGCATTGAGAAAAACAAAAGAAAAAAATATATATAACAAGAAAAAAAGGAGAAAAAGAAAAGAAAAAGAGCAAATAACAAAAAAGGGACAAAATGCCCCAAAGTAAATGTTAGTAGTAATGCATATGAGTTGTACTAAAATTGGGATGCATGAATATGTAGTAAACATGGTTAATGGATAGTTAGGTTTTGTATTTTGATTATATGGATTGTCTTAAGTTAGGTGGAAAGTTTAAGTTAATTAAGGATTCAGATTTTAGTCCACTTGGCCAAATACAATCTTACCTTGACCCTAATCCCATTATAACCCTTAAAAGACCTCTTGATATGTGTGTTTGTGCATCAAATTAGTGTTGACTGGTAGAAGAAAAGCAATCCTTAGAAAGCAAGGTTAGTAGAGAATTGAGAGAGCGGAACTTTAAACACCTGAGCGATTAGAGTGTATGCACTTCCAGTGAGGGTTCGATGCTCGATTCCTTGTTCCCGGCTTTCATGAGCTTTCTTCTTACATGTTTACTTGTACTTCATTTTATGATTTGAATTAGTGAAATCCAGTCCATGTTTGTTCTTGGAAGATTTATTTACCTTAACCAAGTAGGTAAAAGCATTTTTGCATATAGTTGCATTCATATAAAATAGGTTACATTTCATACATCCTACCATTCCTCTTAACTCTTATACTTTCTCTTAAGCTTAGCATGAAGACATGCTAATGTTTAAGTGTGGGGAGATTGATAAACCGCTTATTACAGTTTATCTTGTACTCAATTGAGTGGATTTTATCAATCTTTCATACACTTGTTCATACAAAATGCATGGCTTTACATTTTCCTTCCTGATTTTGTGCTTTGATTGAAAACATGCTTCTTTGGCCTTAAATTTGCTATGTTTAAATCCCCTCTTATTACCATTCGATGCTGTGATATGCGTGTTAAGTGTTTTCAGAGATTACAGGGCAGGAATGGCTTAGAGAACAGGAAGGAAACATGCAAAAGTAGAAGGAACGCGCGAAAATGGAGTTTTGAAGGAAATGGCAGCAACGCGCACGCATGGACGACGCGGACGCGTGACTTGCGTAGAACCCAAGCGACGCGCATGCATGGACGACGCGGACGCATGCCTAGCGCAAAGCACGAGCGATGCATACGCATGACTGGCAAGTACGCGTGACAAGGAAAACTTACAAATGACGCGCACACGTGACCCATGCGCACGCGTGACGGACGCCATGGGCAGAAAGTTGCAGAATTTTCCCCCAGCAATTTCTGAACCCTTTTTCGGTCCAAATCCAAGCCCAGAAAACACAAATTAGAGACTATAAAGTGGAGGAATCCATCCATACATGGAAAACAACATACATAATTCACAATATAGGTTTTAGATGTAGTTTTTCTAGAGAGAGAGGATCTCTCCTCTCTCTTAGGATTTAGGATTTAGGATTTCTCTTAGGTTAGGTTTACTTATTCTTCATTCCAGGTTCAATGTTCCTTTAATTTAGTTTCTCTTCTACTTTTATCTATTCTATGACTTTAGTTCATTTATTTTCCCAATTTGATTTATGAACTCCATGTTAGATTTGATTTTCTTTATTTAATGCAATTTAAGGTATTTCAAATTTATGATTGCTTTCTTCTATTTATGATATAAATAATTTGGATTTTTCCTCCCTTTGCTTTGGTTGAGTAATTGGTGACAATTGAGTTATCAAACTCAGCTGTTTATTGAAAATTGGAATTTGCTGATTGATTTGGATCCCTCTAAAGCTAGTCTTTCTATAGGAGTTGACTAGGACTTGAGGAATCAAATTGATTAGTCCACTTGACTTTCCTTTATTTAGTAAGGGTTAACTAAGTGGGAGCAATAAACAATTTTTGTCACACCTGATAAGGATAACTAGGATGGGATTTCCAGTTTTTATACCTTGCAATGGTTTTCATGATAATTAGTTTACTTTATTGCCAGTTTATTTTCCTGTTCCCTATTTCAAAAACCCAAAAATATACCTGTTTCCATAACCAATAATAAATACACCTCGCTGCAATTCCTTGAGAGACGACCCGTGGTTTGAATACTTCGGTTATAAATTTTATTAGGTTAACTTTAGTGACAAACAAGTTTTTGTACGAAAGGATTCTCTGTTGGTTTAGAAACTATACTTACAACGTGATTATTTTTGTGAAATTCTTTACCCGCAAGAGTCCTCTCGTCAGAGGCTACCATTAAGCTCTGAGTCTTTGTGAAGCTCTCTGTAAGAGCTTACTGTCAAGCTATTGACATTAAAGAAGCACTTATTGGGAGGCAACCCAATTTTATTTATCTATATTAATTACTTTTTCATTTTATTCTCCATTGTTAGTATATGTTTTTTTTAGGTTGATGATCATGTGAAGTCACAAAAATAGCTGCAGAATTAAAGCAGGAATAAAAAACAGCAAAAAATAGCACACCCTGGAGGACGAGCTTACTGGCGTTTAAACGCCAGTAAGGATAGCAAAATGGGCGTTTAACGCCCAGTCTGGCAGCATTCTGGGCATTAAACGCCAGAAATGGCAGCTAGACTGGCGTTTAACGCCAGAAAAGGATGTCTGGTGTCTGGCTGGCGTTAAACGCCAGTAAAGGTAGCAGAATGGGTGTTTAACGCCCAGTCTGGCAACATTCTGGGTGTTAAACGCCAGAACTGGCAGCCAGACTGGCGTTTAACGCCAGAAAGGGGCATTAGCCTAGCGTTTAACGCCAGAAATGCCACATAGAGGGCGTTTAAATGCCAGAAAGGTGCAGGGATGAGAAATCCTTGACACCTCAAGATCTGTGGATCCCACAGGATCCCTACCTACCCCAACTCACTCTCATTCCTCTTCACACCTTTCCATAACACTCTTCCCCAAACACCATTCACTTATCAAATCCTTCCCTTTTCCCCATAATCTCTTCACCACTCAAATCCTTCCACTATTTCCCATCATACAACTCACCTACCCCACCCACTCAAATTCAAACCATTTCCCTCCCAAACCTAACCCCTATCACATGGATTCCCTCTCCCCTTTACCCTATAAATACCCCTCCTTATTCTGTCATTTTCACACATCAAAAACACTCCCAACCCCCTTGGCCGAACCACTCTTACACCTCCATCTCCTCTATTTCTTCTTCTTCTCCTCCTTTCCTTCTTTTTTTGCTCGAGGACGAGCAAACCTTTTAAGTTTGGTATGGAAAAAGTGTTGCTTTTTATTTTTCCATAATCATTTATGGCACCTAAGACCGAAGAAACCTCTAGAAAGAGGAAAGGGAATGCAATTGCTTCCAACTCTGAGTCATGGCAGATGGAGAGATTCATCTCAAAAGCCCATCACTAAAAAGAGGATGGAGCAAACAAGAGAGCCCACTCACGGACCTCAATAAGAGCATGCGGAAGTCCCTCATCAAGAAATCCCTGAGATGCCTCAAGGGATGCACTTTCCTTCACACAACTATTGAAAGCAACTCAACACTTCTTTAGGAGATTTGAGTTCCAACATGGAGCAACTAAGGATGGAGCACCAAGAGCACTCCATTATCCTTCATGAAATTAGAGAGGACTAAAGAGCTATGAGGGAGGAGCAACAAAGGCAAGTAAAAGATATTGACGAGCTCAAGCACTCCATAGGATCTTCAAGAGGGTAGGATTTGATAGGATCTTCAAGAGGGTAGGATTTGATAGGATTTGTTGGCTCTTGAAAGAATAATGAAAAAGAGAAATGTTATTGATAATCTGAAAAATCATAAAATTGATTCTTGAAGAAAGAAAAAGCAGTGAAAAACATAAAGCTTGAGAAAAAGAAAAGGGGGCGAGAAAAAAAAGAAAAAAAGAGAAAAAGCAAGTAGAAAAAGCCAATAGCTCTTTAAACCAAGAGGCAAGAGCAAAAAGCCAGTAACCCTTTAAACTAAAAGGCAAGGGTAAAGAGGATCCAAGGCTTTGAGCATCAGTGGATAGGAGGGCCCAAAGGAATAAAATCCTGGCCTAGGCGGCTAAGTCAAGCTGTCCCTAACCATGTGCTTGTGTCATGAAGGTCCAAGTAAAAAACTTGAGACTGAGTGGTTAAAGTCGTGATCCAAAGCAAAAAGAGTGTGCTTAAGAACTCTAAGCACCTCTAACTGGGGACTCTAGCAAAGCTGGGTCACAATCTGAAAAGGTTCACCCAGTTATGTGTCTGTGGCATTTATGTATCCGGTGGTAATACTGGTAAAACAAAATGCTTAGGGTTACGGCCAAGACTCATAAAATAGCTGTGTTCAAGAATCAACATACTGAACTAGGAGACTCAATAACACTATCTGAATTCTGAGTTTCTATGGATGCCAATCATTCTGAACTTCAAAGGATAAAGTGAGATGCCAAAACTGTTCAGAAGCAAAAAGCTACTAGCCCCGCTCATCTAATTAGAACTAAACTTCATTGATATTTTGGAATTTATTGTATATTCTCTTCTTTTTATCCTATTTTGTTTTCAGTTATTTTCTCTATTGTACGTCATACGGACATGCTTAATTCCCTGTATTGTTTAAGCATCTCTGCTTGATTTGTGATGAGCGGATAATTTATACGCTTTTTGGCATTATTTTTACATAGTTTTTAGTAGGTTTTAGTTACTTTTTAATATATTTTTATTAGTTTTTATGCAAAATTAACATTTCTTGACTTTACTATGAGTTTGTGTGTTTTTCTGTGATTTTAGGTATTTTCTGGCTGAAATTGAGGGACCTGAGCAAAAATCTTATTCAGAGGCTGAAAAAGGACTGTAGATGCTGTTGGATTCTGACCTCCCTGCAGTCAAAGTGGATTTTCTGGAGCTACAGAAGCCCAATTGGCACGCTCTTAATTGCTTTGGAAAGTAGACATCTTCGTCTTTCTAGCAATGTATAATAGTCCATACTTTTCCCGAGATTTGATGGCTCAAACTGGCGTCCAAACGCCCACCAGAGACCCTTTTCTAGTGTAAAACGACAGAACTGGCACGAAACCTGGAGTTAAATGCCCAAACTGGCACTCAAGCTAGCGTTTAACTCCAAGGATGGCCTATGCACGTGAAAGCTTCAAAGTTCAGCCTAAGCACACACCAAATGGGCCCCGGAAGTAGATTTCTGCACTATCTACTCATTTTCTGTAAACTTAGTTTACTAGTTTAGTATAAATAGCACTTTTTACTATTGTATGGGGGTCTTCTTCCCCTGTTTTTGCATTCTTATGCCATTTGGGAGGTTGGCCATTCGGCCATGCCTAGACCTTTTGTTCTTATGTATTTTCAACGGTGGAGTTTCTACACCCCATATATTAAGGTGAGGAGCTCTGCTGTTCCTCATGAATTAATGCAAGTACTATTATTTTTCTTTCATTTCATGCCTACTTCTTCTCCAAGATATACTCTCGTACTTAATTTAGTTAAGTCAGACTGAAGGGGTAATCCGTGACAATCAGCCACTATCTTCAGTACTCGCTTAGCCAAGATCCGCGTGCCTGACAACCACAAGCGGTCTACATGATGTTCAACGTAGTCATTAGATGCCAGCTGGAGTATATTCTCTTGGGTCTCTGATCCATGTGTTTGACTAGCATCTCCTGACAACAGAGCATTCAAATCAGTGAGATCAGAACCTTCGTGGTATAGGTTAGAAACAATTGGCAGCATTCCTGAGATCCAGAAAGTCTAAACCTTGTCTGTGGTATTCCGAGTAGGATCTGGGAGGGGATGACTGTGATGAGCTTCAAACTTGTAACTGTTGGGTGCAGTAACAGTGCGTAAAATGATCAATGGATCTTATTCCGACACAAGTGAGAACCGATAGATGATTAGCCCTGCGGTGAGAACCGTAGCCGGACCATTTTCACTAAGAGGACAGATGGTAGCCATTGACAACAGTGATCCACCAACTTACAGCTTGCCATGGAAGGGAGGATGCATAATTGAAAGAAGACAACAGGAAAGCAGAGATTCAGAAGCAACAAAGCATCTCCAAACGCTTATCTAAAATTCCCACCAATGAATTACATAAGTATCTTTATCTTATTTTATGTTTGATTTATCTATTAATTATCAAAACCTCATAACCATTTGAATCCGCCTGACTGAGATTTACAAGATGACCATTGCTTGCTTCAAGCCGACAATCTCCGTGGGATCGACCCTTACTCACGTAAGGTATTACTTGGACGACCCAGTGTACTTGCTGGTTAGTTGTGCGAAGTTGTGAAAAGTATGATCACAATTTTGTGCACTAATTTGCACAGCAGGGATGTGAATAATGCAACACAACCCTTGAAATGATCCAAACACCAACGTCCTTCAAAATATGTATATAAATTCTTGCAGGACAATTTAATCCAGCTGAGGAATTTGTCTTCTCAGTTGGAAATATGTTCGATTTCTATTTTCCCTCTCTACTACATGTAATCAATTAGTTCTTAATTTCATTTTCCTTCATATTTGTGCTCTGAATTTTCGTAGAAAAACCTACAACTTTCGAATAATCTTTATAGAATTTTGCAGCATCTTCAAGCATATTAAAAGTCATCCCAACCTTTGAAACAAGCTGCTCATCAACATCACACAAAAACTGCAAAAATACACCGAAAATAGTTCACAATACACCATATTAAAAGTGAGCATACACCAAATCTCATTATCAAAAATAATAAAATCATATTCAAAACTCATCATCAACTATTGCATAGCAATTTTCACAAATAGAAACTAAAAGATTCAACTACAGAATCATAAATTACTAACAAACTACATTAACTAGATTCAAACCACACCGCACTACTTGATTCGATTCAAAACAATAATATAATTCACCCTCGTTCAATTGAAAATTCTAAACCTATAAATACACCAAAAGAATTCTGATATACATCGAAAGTTCTTCCAAATACAAATTAATCAAAACTTCTACATTACATTCAACTCAAACTATCAACGATGAACATCAATTTTCACAGGCAAAAACAACATTATTCACCTACAGAATCATAAACTATTAACGAAAACAAACTAGAATTGAACCACACTTCAGCCACTTGATTGGATTCAAAATAATAATCCACTTCGTTGTGGTTTAATTGATAATCTGAACTTGAATCATTCATTATCTTGAACAATGAGATAACTATTCAAAATTGATTTCAGAGCTTGATCTCAAAAATGTTTAGAACATGAAAATCACAAAAAAACATAGAAAGAGAACGCAGAGAATGAACAAAGAGAAACACAGAGAACGCAGAGATAGAAGAGAACATAGATCGAAAGTGTTGAGAAAATTCGAAAAAAGAAACAAAATTCTTTTCAAAAAGGCAATTAAATATTTGTGCGTTGATTGAAAAGTTAGTTAGATAATGGCGTGTGAGGTGAATTAGGTTAAAGAGACTTGTATGAACTTGTTTGTGTAAATGACTTGTATCTAGAGAATATTTGAAGATTCACATGCCAATTGCTCATGAGTAATTTTTCTAAAAAGAATTTATAATTTTATTTACGATGTATATATATGCAGATTATTTTTAGGATTAACACCAATTTCACTTTCGAATGGACAAAAATGATTTTTATTTTTATTAATAACAAAAATATCTTCAAATATTTAAAATGATACAAAAAAAAGTCCAATATAGAAAAAAAGCTTTTTCTATTAATAGAATTGGTTGAAGTGGCAAACACAAAGCAAAAGTAGCATCTGTAATTGATGATGTGGCACCATTCTATTTAATTCCCAAATTAAAATCCAAAATTTTCAAATTAAAACCCTTATTTTTCAAATTTTTCTAAGTCAATATGCACCACCACTAATCTCTTTTCTATATCCACTCCTTCCCATTCTTACTTCTCAACAACATCATTACTACTACCATTACCAATCTCCTCTTTATCCCTGTCCTTTCCCACTTTCACTCATCTACAATGTCAACACCACTAATCCCCTTCCTAGTCTCACTTCCTCATCAAAATATTGTGCACCGACCATAATCGAACTACTTTTTTTTGTAATAATGTTAATATCTATCTCCGTCAGGAAGTCACAAACAGCTATGAGCACGTTAACACACAAAGCTGACGCACCTCTAGTAAAGGCCAGCATCATAGTGGATAGTTGAGACTACTTTGCAGCGCCAAGATCTGACAGCTCGACGTAGGGTCAAGGCAGTAGCTAGTTGAGTTTGTTGTCTTTGGTTAGTTTAAGAAAGTGGAATTGAAACTTAGTTGATTCATGTAAGAAATTTATAGCTAGGAAAGAGTTGAAAACTTTTCTTTCTTTATTTTTGTTTATTTCTTGCCTTATCACTTCATTAGGTTTTAATAATCAATTTAATTTTTGTTTTTTTTTCAAAAATAAAATAGTAAGATGCTGTTGAGTAGACAGACAGAAATTGGGAGAAGATGAAGGAAAAAGAAGATAGACAATGTTGATGTCTGGGAATAGGTGGCCAAAGACACCGCTGGGAGCCCCATTTTTGTCTATCATTGCCGTTGTAGTGGTTGGTGGTGGCATTGGTGGTTGGGTTTTGATTATGATGGGTTTGGAAGGTGACAGGTGCCTCAGTGACTGTGGTTGGGATTTACAGATGGGTAATTTTGCAATGTTTTTAAATTTATTAAGGATATTTTTGTCATTAATGAAAATTGGGAGTATTTTTGTTAGCACAAAAAACTTTTGAGAGCAATTTTGGTGGTCAACCATTATTTTTAGAGTAAACTACCATTTATGTCTATAAAAGTTAAAAATACTGACAAATCTACCCATAAAAAATTACCATTTATACCATGAAAGATTGGCTTTTACAAGCAAAATTATCAAAACCCTAAATAATTAAATAAATTCCCAAATTACCCTCTAATCCCACCACTACACTAACACTCACCCTACATTCACCACCACTGCCTTCTTTTTCATAATCACAATCGTCATCACCAACACCTCAGAATTTTTTATTTTAAATTTAATAACATCAAATTCTTCAAATTCAACAACAACCACAAAAGATTCATATTTTTTTTAAAACACAATGAATGAAAATATTTATCAAATTTAGGGATAAAGAGACAAGTGAGATACAGAGAGAAGCAAAGGCAGCAAGGTCCATGCTTCGCCACTGTAATTGCTGAAAAAAAGTTGTCTCCTTGAAAGACACTGCTATTGCTAGACCCAACGACCCTTCTTGTTCTCTTTCACAACAAAATTAGAGTTATGGAAAAGCATGGAGAAGGTGGTTGCAGCAGTAGCGACATCGGGAATGGAGCATCTCGGCGGCAGCCTCCTTCCATCGCAGCAGAAACTACCGTAGGAGCATCTCTGTCGTTCTCATCTCCTCGCAAACTTCAGCCCAAAGAGTCATGACAGAGCATGGGGGAGGTGGTTGCAGTAGCAGTGACATAGGGAGGATAGCAGCTCGGTGGCAGCCTCCTTTAGTCGCGATGGAAACCATTGCGAGAGCACCTCTGTCATTGTCATCTCCTTGCGATCTTCAGTCCCCTTTCACGTTCTATTTCCAATTCTCTCTCTCCCTCTCTCTCTCTCTCTCTTTCCTCGGGTTCAACACCTCTACCTCAATTCCTCATCAACCCGCGATGACGACAATGACAGTAGTGATTTCCTTCCCTCTCCTCTTTTGATTTTTCTCCTTTCTCCAAATAAATGATTGGAAAACAAATTGGGGGTAAAAGGTTTAGCTTTGAGTGAGTTGTGACAAAGGGAGAGAACTATAGATGAAGAATTGAAGAGGATGTGACATACAAAGAATAGTTTGGAAATTTTATTTAATTATTTAAGATTGAGATAATTTTGCTTGCAAAACCCAATATTTAATGAGTACAAATGGTAATATCCATTTTTCATGGGTAGATATGTCAGCGTTTTGGTGCAAAATTGCAAACCACAACTAACCAGCAAGTGCACCGGGTCGTACCAAGTAATATCTTAAGTGAGTGAGGGTCGATCCCACGAGGATTGATGGACCAAACAACAACAATTGAATGATTCACTTAGTCAGACAAGTAGAAAGTGGTGTTTCAGGATTCAAAAGCATCAAACAATAAATTAAGAATTTAGAAAGCAAACAGTAAACTTGGTGTGAGAAGTATCTAAGAGAACAGTTAAAGTTTTAGAGATATTTATTTTTCAGATTAATATTTCTTAACAACTACTTTAATCATGCAAGATTTTATTTATGGCATACTGTAATTGACTAAACTCTAATTTTTTAGTGATTTAGTCTCCTTTAACCTAATCAACTGCCCATTGCTTGGTTACTTAATATAGATTAGAAGGTTAGGTTCAATTCTAGTTTATTAGCCACAAAAACCCTAATTACCCAAATATAAGAGGATTATACGTCACGTATCCCATTAAGTCCAGGAAATTAGTGGTTTAGGAGAAATTTACTTTCAAGCTATTATTCAGGTGAGTTAACTTTTCTATGAATCAACAAAAATTTATGTAGAATAATAGTTATTTTCCAATACACTCAAATTAATAAGATGAAGAACGAAAGTAATCCTTGAATTTAAATCAATACATGAGTTAAAATAGAGTGACAATATTATTAATCCATAGAATAAATAGAGCTCCTAACCTTAACAAGGGAGGTTTAGTTGCTCATGGCTCAGAGAAAAGTTAGGGTTCCAAAAGTGTGTAAAAACTTGGATGAGGAAGAAGAGAGAAGAGAGGAGCTCGAAGGGCTAAATCTTTTTCATTTTATATCTAACCTAATTTAATTTGAAAATAAAATAGAATAATAACTACTAAAGCCTAAAAGATTGTGCTTGGGAATAAAAATAACCAAAGCAAAATAAAATACAATAAATATGACCCAAATCTAACTAATAAAGCCCCTTCATTAAAATTGGATCCGCGCTATTGTCACTAAATGCCAGAATCGGCGTTTAGCGCCCCTCGAGGCAGTTAGCTTTCCAATCGTTGTTGTCTTCCTGGCGCTAAATGCCAGGCTCGGCGTTTAGCGCCCTCGAGGCACTGAGCTTGGGTACGAGTTACGAAGCACCTGGCGCTAAAGACCCAAGTCCACGTTTAGCGCCTCTCGACAGAACCAATTGGTAAAGTCTCAGGTCTCCTGAAGCTAAACGCCAAGTAGCGGCATTTAGCACCACCTTCACAGCTTGCTCGTGCACGTTACGAGGCACTTGGCACTAAACGCCCATGTTCGCATTTAGCACCGACTTCACAAAATGGCTGCACACATTACAAAGCGTATGGGCGCTAAACAGCAGATGCGGCGTTTAGCGCCAAATCAACAGATTCAGAATTTTTCTCTTTTCTTATACACAAACTCTATCAAACTGATCCAAACTTCACCTAAAATAATCAAAAACCATAGAGCAACTCAAAGTAGCATCTAAATAGGCTTCAAACACTAAAATTTTAATAAAACCCAATAAATTCATATCTAAAATAATATGAAAATGAAGAGAAGATGCTCACGCATCACATTTTCAAATTTCATGGATAGAAATGGTAGTTGACTCTTATTTTTATTATAAGTTTTTTATGTAATTGAATATTAATGTGTAAATTATAATACTTTTTGTAATGATTTCCTTCATGAGATGTTTACTAATATTACTTTGATGATAATATTTTATACTCATTAAAAGTTTTAAATAAATGAAGAAAATAATAATATATAGTAAAATTTTAAGCATGCACTAAAATACATTTCGGTATTACTGACGATCTTACCAACGGCAAAACCGTCGGTAATTTATTTTATCGAAAATTAGACCGTCGGTAAAATTATGTAGGTAAATGACTCGTTGGAAAAACCCAATCCAATTTAACCGTCGGTAATATCAGCGTCGACGAAAGAATAATGTTTTTAAAGGATAAGTACTTTTTTCGTCCTTAAGGTTCTGGGACAAAATCAATATCATTCCTAACTTTTTTTTTCTTATTAATATTATCCTCAAGGTTATAAAATATTATAAAATCATCCTTCTCTCTTTGTCCTTGGACATTGCTTTTAATGGGCTTCAACTTGGGCCTCTGGTTAGATAGAATTGTTGATATGGAGTTGGATTGGGCTGAAGTTGTTGGGTTGGGTTGAGATGACTTGGACCTTGTTGTTGGAGTTATGGATGTGGTGGGTTAGGACTATGTTGATAATGATTTAGATGAAATGAAAAATCTCTTCCTCTCTCTAGTAGCAGATTGGATTAGGGGTTGTGAAGCTGATCTCTTCCTCATTGTACCAGATGGTTGGCGAGCACCTTTGATTACCAATTTCTCCCTTCTCCTCTTTAATTTTTTGACAGTAGATTATTTAGAGGATTGGGACTAAAAATACATACAAACTACTCAAATAGTTACAACCAAGTATAATTGAAAAACCTTAAATTATTACATATAATACAAGGATGGGAGGCTTAGTGCATCTTTCCCTCTTGTGTCATGCTTCACCATAGTTTGAGCACCTTTGGATTTATCCCTTCCTAGATAGTGGCTCTTGCTCCTATCCTCAACTTTTTTAAGGCCTCTTCTTCACTGGTCTATGGTTAGGCTTCCTATAGAGTGGTAGCATAACATCATCAAAATCAGTCTTCTCCCAAAGATCTGGACCATTTAGAGGATATATGACTGACTCATATAACTTGGCATATGGCTCCTTCTTATAATAATCATCAATACATGTATCCATTTCTAGTCCTTTGAAGTTGATGCAACTGATGGCATGAGTGCATGTAATGCCACTGAGCTGCCACTTTCTGCAAGAACATTCATGAGCAGCAAGATCTACAACATATTTGTTCCATTGACCACTTCATACGACTGTGTAGTAGAACAAAAGGGTCTCCACTCACCAGCAGACATACTCCTTCTCTCTATTTTCTTCCTAATCCGAGGTAAAATTGTACCATTGTATTCCTAAATTCTTTCTTTATAACCCATCTATTCATCAAATATACTCTAATTTCTTTTAGCATGGTTATAATAGGCTTTTCCCTAACTTATATTATTTAACCATTAAAACTTTCACACATGTCATTTAAGAGAGTATCAAATTTAGAATAATACGTGAACTTGGATATACTCCAATATCTGAGAGCAATAGCATTCAAATGCTTAAAAGCCTCAGAATTAACCCTTTAGATCACTTCCATGTCTCTTTTCTTATCCTTCCAGTGTGTAGCCTTTTCACACATCCATATCATTTACTTCAGGTTAGTGCCACGATACTTCTTCCTGAAGTTTTTCGATAGATGTCGTACACAGAATCTATTTTCAACACTTGGAATTACTTCATTAGAAGCGGGTAGCAAACCTTATAATAGAGGTATAATCTTATGTTATTACAATATTTATTTCCCAAAAGTAATTAAAAGACTAAATAATGATTAATATATTATTTGTTTACTTGTTGTTTATCAGACATGAAGACAGATCTTTCAATTCTTTCAATACCGAAATTATCAATTAAAAGCTGCAAAAACCATTTCTAGGTTTCTTTTGTCTCTTTCTCAACAATGGTATACACAATAGAAAGCATTTGATCATTAGGGCCCCACCTTATTGCAGTTAATAACTGTCCATCATGAGGTGTCTTCAGGAAACAACAATTCAACCCTATAAATTGTCTACAATGTAGAAAACTCTTTTGCATGCATCCAGGCACATATATATTCTTGAGAAAAGGACAAATAGGTCTCTGACTTTTTTTTTCTGCAGACATTTTCGTCCTCAAGGATTGGAAGATACATTCATGTCCTTGACCTCTCCAAAACGTGGACAAATATACCCGTTCGTTGAAGTGACTCCGTTGTACCTGAAAGAAAAGTCTGACGTGGCTCTTGTGATGCTGACTTTGCCGTTACGGAAGCACATGTGGCATGTAGCTTTTGAAAACAGGACGTATTAGTCCTCCCTCGCCAAAATGATGCCGTTTCATCACAACCTGCAAACTTTCAAATTTATGAGCCCTAATCCTTCGAATGCCCAGAAACGGTGAAGTGGGTGAACGAAAAGGGAAAAACATTTCTTCCCATGGTGAACAATCACAGCTTCTAGTGACCTTGTTCCATTATCATACATTGCTGGTTTGTTAACTGGCAGACCAAATTCGAAGGTTGTTGGACCCAATGGAGAGATCCTTAATGCAAAAGAAGCATTCCATGTGGCCAGAATCGGATTCGATTTCTTCGAGTTGTAACCTAAAGAAGGCCTTACACTAGTGAATGGCACTACTGTTGGTTCTAGACTAGCCTCAATTATCCTATTTGAGGCCAAGATCCTAGCTGTCTTGTTGGAGGTTCTTTCGGCCATATTCACGGAGGTGATGCAGGGGAAGCCAGAGTTTACTGACTATTTGACACACAAATTGAAGCACCATCCTAGACAAATTGAGCCTGCAGCCATAATAGAATACATTTTGGATGGTAGCTCATATGTTAAAGCCACCAAGAAGTTGTACGAGATTGATCCGTTGCAAAAGCACAGGGCAAATATGCACTTAGGACTTCACTTCAATGGCTTGGCCCTTTGATTGAAGTGATTAGATTCTTAACCAAATCAATTAAGAGGGAAATTAACTATGTTAACGACAACCCTTTGATTGATATGTCAAGGAACAAGGCTTTGCATGGTGGTATGTGGTAACTTTCAAGGTACTACAATTGGTGAGTCTGTGGATAACACAAGATTGGTCGTTGCATCAATCGGGAAACTCATGCTTGCCTTCAAATCTAAGTGCTAGTAGGAACCCCAGCTTGGATTATGGCTTCAAGAGAACTGAAATTGCAATGGCTTCTTACTATTCCGAATTGCAATATCTTGCAAACCCGGTAACTAGCCATGTCCAGAATGTTGAGCAACATAACCAAGATGTGAACTCTCTTGGTATGATTTTAGCTAGGAAAACATATGAAGCTGTTGAGATTCTTAAACTTATGTCATCGACTTACTTGATTGTACTTTGCCAAGCCATTGATTTGAAGCATTTGGAGGAGAATTTAAAGGACACCATGAAGAACACTGTGAGCCAAGTTGCCAAGAGGACACTAACCACCGGCATCAATGGCAAACTCCACTTCTTCTTAAGCTTGATGGTACTCAGTCGAATGCCATGTGACAAAATATTTCCTCCTCTTTGTTCACCCACTTCACCCACTTCATCATTTCTGTGCATTCGAAGAATTAGGGCTCATGAATTTCAAAGATTGGGGGTTATGGTGAAACGGTGTCGTTTTGGTGAATGAGGGCTAATATGTCTTATTTTCAAAAGCTACATGCCACGTGTGCTCCTGTAACGGCCAGGTCAGCGTCATGGGAGCCATGTCAGACTTTTCCGTCAGGTCCAACGGAGTCACTTCAACGGAGGGATAAATTTGTTCACATTTTGGAGAGGTCGGGGACATGAATGTATTTTTCAATCCTTGAGGACGAAAATGTCCGCGAAAAAAAAATTCAGGGACCTATTTGTCCTTTATTCTATATTCTTTGAAAGATGCAATAGTTGGTCATTGAAGATTTTTTAACCTCATTCTCAAAATCATGAGACCTCTGTATCTTAAGCTTTACTTTTGTCCCGGATTAGACATTAGCAACTTTGCACAATAATCAGCTATCCTCTTGTATTAAGACCGGAAAGTTCCTTGTATTTCCTCTAATGCAATTTATCTTGTTCTAGCTGCCATTGAAGTTGTGACTACAGATTCCACTTCTTTTGTGCCTTGCTAACCAAATATTTGATCTTCACTTTTGGGTTATGCTCCACCTTATTTTTGAAAGTTTTACTCAGCCACTTAGTGTGTATTATCCCAACTCTATGTGCTTGGCCACATGTGTGCTTAAGGTTCATAGATGTAAGCTGCGAAGTTGTTTTTTGACCCATCTTTGCAAAATATAGCCAAAATGGGAAATCTTTTTGACAAACTTCCCCCACTCTAACCAAATTAAGTTTGGCATAATTGATCCCCTTGCTTGTATGTATTGCATAGGTTGTTATAATGTTCTTAAATTTCTCTCTTAAGGCAAATACATTTCTCACCTCCCATTTATAATTACTCATGTCTTTGACATCCTTATGAAATAGATACCTTCTCTTTTCATGTTCATCTTACTCCTCACCATCTTTATCATCTGAGCTACCACTGATCTTATATTCCAAATCTAAATCAACACTATTGAAGCCCTCATCATCACTGAAATCACCATTCACTACACCTTTACCTTTATCAACTTGAGAACCTTCTTTGATACCAACAAGTTCCTCAAACCAACTATCATCATCATACTCCTTCTCACTGTTTGTGAACTGAACATCATTTGTACTAATAACCTCAAGATCAGATAGAACAAACTCTTCATCATCACTATCTTCATCACTGTCCCATTCATTCCCTGCATTTTCAACGGCTACATTTGCATTTAAAGTCTTTACAGCAACATTTGCAGCATCAGTACCACCCTTCATGATCAGCAACATTATCTTCTTAATTAGCTTGCACATTATCATCCTTATGAGATTCGTCAATAGAAGCTACGTTAGTACTCACATACTCATTATGTTGCATGTTATCAGTCTGTACCTCTTGACCTTGCTAACTATCATAAACCACCAACTTATGCCTAGGATTTTAATCTGTTCTACCCGAACATCAATATATCCAACTTCAGAAAATCCTTTATCTTCATCAACCTCATGCACTACAATCATTTCAGCATGATTCCTCAGCTCCGTTATTCTACACATCACAAGTGCATCTTTATCAGCAGCAAATAATTTCAAATTTTCCTCCAATTATTCAACTATTGGATCTTTATACCACAAAGTTGATATGCTGGAATCTATGTACCCAAATTGCCTTAACTCTGCATATGCCTCAAATATAGACTAGCAATCACTCTTAATATCTACAATCACTATTGTTTTTCCTCCTAGATACTGCAATGGTCCATTATCATACTGCAATCAGATTAAATCTTTCCATCACCTTCTCCTAAATTCCTATTAGTATGCAAAAACAAAAAAAAAATGATTATACCAAACCCCTCGCAATTTTAGCACTTATAGAATTACTTACAACACTATTAAATACAAACTTGACAAAAACACACCCTAAATTGCAACTGTTGTAAACAACAACTTGACTAAAAAAGCAACATACTCATAAAATGCAATGTAGCATTCATACCTCAAGCGCGTTGGCAACAGTGAAATGACCAACTTCTAGAAGCTTGCTAACACAATCGAAATAAAAGCACTAAACCCCCCACATGAAGATGAATTTCTATTAGGACATCATTAAAGATGAAACATCAGTGTCTGCATAGCTTATGCGAATGCAAAGTGAATGAGAGAGTGAATGGGTTTCATAGGAATGTTAAGAAATAGTAAAGACCTTAAGGGAAAAATTATTCGTCAAATATCATTCATAGACAAAATGATGATTTTATAATATTTTGTAACGTTGGAGATGAATATGTTCTGAGGGTTACCTGAAACTGTAGGTCGATCTCGGACGAGATCTTCTGTACTGGTCGGAGCTGTTGTGTCCAACTTGATGATGGTCGCCGGAGCAGCCGTGTCCGACTGGTTGGACTTGGTGGTAATGCTGATTCTTCGTCACCGGAGGGTGAGGGTACCTGCAAGGAACTCCGATGCTTAAGTTAGCAAGGGTATTAAGCAGTTTTTTAGTAGAATCAGAGTATGAGTTATACCTGGGTGCTCGAGTGTATTTATAATAGTGTGGAGTAACCTTTCTGGAGATAAGATAGTTATCTTATCTTATCTTTGAGTGAAGTCATCTTATCTTTAAGGAGAACTGCCTTATCTTTCTTTAGGCTTTGCCGCCTTTAGATTTGGGCTGTGTCCCTTCGTTGGGCCTGCTTGGGCCTCTTTTGGCGATTTGGCCGAGCTCTTTGAGAAGGGGTCGATAATGGGCTAACCTTCCAAGAGGTCGGTCATGGGCCAACCTTCTAAGAGGTCGGCCAACCCGGTCCTTTATAGCTCGAACCGATGCATGAACAGTGCCCCTGCTTGAGTTCAGACCTTTCCGTGAGATCGGGCTTTCAGAGCTTCGATCTTTTTGAGGAAGTCGTGCTCAAGCATCCTGACTTTGGTTGATTCTTGAGTAGTTTCTCCTTGTGCAAGTCCGGTCTTTCCCCTTTTTGTTTGTTGATGGGATTTTTCAGCCTTCTTCCGACTTGTTTGTCTTCACTGTTCGGGCTTTTTAGTCATAATCCAACAACTTTTTAGGTAGTGTTCTGATGGGGAACCTTTTTTATAGTTTTTTTGGATGACCTTTTAGCGCCGTTTTGATTTGTGCTTTTGCCTTTTATGTAGTGTCTTTTTTCAAGACTTCGTACCTTTCAGCAAAGCATTCCTGGCCTTTCTATGGTCGTTGCGAGATGTCTTTGTCCTTTTTGTGGATCTTTTGTAGAGTGTTAGTACTTTTGTTGTCTGACCTCTTTTTGTTTGTCGAGATGATCCTTGGGACTAATTTGTCCGATAACTTTTTAGTGTTCTCGTAGAACCCTTTTTAGTTAGTCTGAACAATTTTGATAGCCTTGTCGTGGAGTCATGGCTTTTTCGGCAAAACTATGTCTTTTCAAGTGCACGTCTTTCCTTGGACTGTCTTGAGTTTGTTTTTAGTAATCCCTTGGGTTTACTTTTTATAACTCTGTCGCTTTAATTGTCTTGGGCTTACTCCTTCGTCTTGGTCCCTTCTAAGTTATTTCTAGTAATCCATTTTATTTGGACCTTGTCAGGTCTCTTTTTATGGATTACTTTTATAACTTTTTGTAGCTTTTTTGGCCGACTTTGTCATGTCGGTCCATTCTAAGTTATTTCTAGTAATCCTCTTTTTAGGGCAGGCCAGGCCTCTTCCTATGGATTACTTTTTATAACTTTTGTTATTGTAGTCGACTGGTCTGACTTCTTATGTCGGTCCGTCTTTAAGTTATTTCTAGCAACCCATTTTTATCAAGACCTTGTCAGGTCTTTTTCTATGGATCACTTTTTGATAACTTCTTGCATTATTCTGTTTTTATTGCTTTTCATCTTGCCGATTTGTAGAAGTCTAGACGATGAATTCAATTTTCATCGTGGTCGGGCGGTGAATTTGTTTTCACCTTGCCGACCTGTAGCTTTGTACTGATCGGGTGGTGAATTTGGTGTTTGGTGGACGAAATTATGATCATCAACAATGGCTCCAAAGACTTGGTGCTCTCAAACATAAATCACACTTTGTCACAACTCCACACAACTAACCAGCAAGTGTACTGGGTCGTCCAAGTAATACCTTACGTGAGTAAGGGTCGATCCCACAGAGATTGTTGGTATGAAGCAAGCTATGGTCATCTTGTAAATCCCAGTCAGGCGGATTCAACTATATTAAGAGATTGTTGGATTTTCGAATAATAATAATAAATAGACAGAAAACAAAGATAGAGTTACTCATGTAATTCAATGGTGGGAATTTCAGATAAGTGTATGGAGGTGTTGTGTTCCTTCCGAATCTCTGCTTTTCTACTGCTTTTATCCAATCTTTGACACTCCTTTCTATGGCAAGCTGTATGTAGGGCATCACCGTTGTCAATGGATACATCCCATCCTCTCAGTGAAAATGGTCCAAATGCTCTGTCACAGCACGGCTAATCATCTGTCGGTTCTCGATCATGTTGGAATAGAATCCCTTGATTCTTTTGCGTTTGTCATCACGCCCAGCAATCGCGAGTTTGAAGGTCGTCACAGTCATTCAATCCCAGAATCCTACTCAAAATACCACAGACAAGGTTAGATTTTCCGGATTCCCATGAATGCCGCCGTCAATTCTAGCTTATACAACGAAGATTCTGATTAAGGAATCCAAGAGATATGCACCCGGTCTAAGGTAGAACGGAAGTGGTTGTCAGTCACGCATTCATAGG
>NC_029781.3:76024614-76029604 GCF_000817695.3 Arachis duranensis | reverse complement strand
GGCTGAGCTTGATCTATCCACGAGCTGAGGCTTCTCTTGGAGTTGAACGCCAAGTTGTAACGTGTTTTGGGCGTTCAACTCTGGTTCGTGACGTGTTTCTGGCGTTTGACTCTAGAATGCAGCATGAAACTGGCGTTGAGCACCAGTTTACGTCATCTAATTACAAATAAAGTATGGACTATTATATATTTCTGGAAAGCTCAGGATGTCTACTTTCCAAAGCCGTTAAGAGTGCCCCATTTGGAGTTCTGTAGCTCCAAAAAATCCATTTTGAGTGAAGGGAGGTCAGATTCCAACAGCATCAGCAGTCCTTTGTCAGCCTCCTATCAGAGTTTTGCTCAGGTCCCTCAATTTCAGCCAGAAAATACCTGAAATCACAGAAAAATTCACAAACTCATAGTAAAGTCCAGAAATGTGAATTAAGCATAAAAACTAATGAAAACATCCCTAAAAGTAACTAGATCATACTAAAAATACCTAAAAACAATGCCAAAAAGTGTATAAATTATCCGCTCATCACAACACCAAACTTAAATTGTTGCTTGTCCCCAAGCAACTGAAAATCAATTAGGATAAAAAGGAGAGAATATACTATAAATCCCAAAACATCAATGAATATTAATTCTAATTAGATGATCGGGACTTGTAGCTTTTTGCTTCTGAACAGTTTTGGCATCTCACTTTTTCCTTTGTAGTTTAGAATGATTGGCTTCTATAGGAACTTAGAATTTTAGATAGTGTTATTGATTCTCCTAGTTAAGTTTGTTGATTCTTGAACACAGCTACTTTTATGAGTCTTGGTCGTGGCCCTAAGCATTTTGTTTTCCAGTATTTCCACCGGATACATAAATGCCACAGACACATGACTGGGTGAACCTTTTCAGATTGTGACTCAGCTTTGCTAGAGTCCCCAGTTAGAGGTGTCCAGAGCTCTTAAGCACACTCTTTTTGCTTTGGATCACTACTTTAACCACTCAGTCTCAAGCTTTTCACTTGGACATGCATGCCACAAGCACATGGTTAGGGATAGCTTGATTTAGCCGCTTAGGCCTGGATTTTATTTCCTTGGGCCCTCTTATCCATTGATGCTCAAAGCCTTGGATCCTTTTTACCCTTGTCTTTTGGTTTTAAGGGCTATTGGCTTTTTCTGCTTGCTTTTTCTTTTTCTAAATTTTTTTTCGCCATTTTTTTCGCAAGCTTTTGCTATTCACTGCTTTTTCTTACTTCAAGAATCAATTTTATGATTTTTCAGATCATCAATAACATTTCTCTTTTTCATCATTCTTTCAAGAGCCAACAATTTTAACATTCATAAACAACAAGATCAAAAATATGCACTTTTTAAGCATTCATTCATAAAACAAAAAGTATTGTCACCACATCAATATAATTAATTTAAATTCAAGGACAATTTTTGAAATTTATGTACTTCTTGTTCTTTTGAATTAAAAACATCTTTCATTTAAGAGAGGTGAAGGATTTATGGAATTTATTCATAGCTTTAGGACATAGTTACTACATACTAATGATCATGAGGTAGAGACACAAAACATAGATAAAAAATGAAAAACAGAAAAAATAAGAACAAGGAATGAATCCACCTTAGTGGCGTCTGGTTCTTGAAGGACCAACGATGTCCTTAAGCTCTTCTATGTCCCTTCCTTGCCTTTGTTGCTCCTCCCTCATTGCTCTTTGATCTTCTCTAATTTCATGGAGAATGATGGAGTGTTCTTGATCTTCCATCCTTAATTGATCCACATTGTAACTCAAATCTTCTAAGGAAGTGTTGAGTTGTTCCCAATAGTTGTTAGGAGGAAAGTGCATCCCTTGAGGCATCTCCGGGATTTCTTGGTGATGAGCTTCCTCATGCATCTCTTGGGTTCCATGAGTGGGCTCTCTTATTTGCTCCATCCTTTTCTTAGTGATGGGCTTGTCCTCCTCAATGAGGATGTCTCCTTCTATGATAACTCCAGCTGAGTAACATAGATGGCAAATAAGATGAGGGAAAGCTAGCCTTGCCAAATTAGAGGGCTTATCGGCTATTTTGTAGAATTCATGGGAGATGACTTCATGAACTTCTACTTCCTCTCCATTCATGATGCTATGAATCATGATGGCCCGATCCACAGTAACTTCAGATCAGTTGCTAGTGGGGATGAGAGAGTGTTGGATGAACTCCAACCATCCTCTAGCCACAGGCTTGAGGTCCAGTCTTCTTAGTTGAACCGGCTTGCCTTTGGAATCTCGTTGAACGCCAGCCTCACATTTTTCAGACTAAAATCTAAGTGTTTTCCTCGAACCATTGTAAGATAATTCTTTGGGTTCGGGTTCTTACTTTGATCATGGTTCCTAGTGATCCATGCATTGGCATAGAACTCTTGAACCATTAAGATTCCGACTTGTTGGATGGGGTTGGTTAAAACTTCCCAACCTCTTCTTTGGATCTCATGTCGGATCTCCAGATACTATTTTTCTTGAGCTTGAAAGGGACCTCGGGGATCACCTTCTTCTTGGCCACAACATCATAGAAGTGGTCTTGATGGGCTTTGGAGATGAATCTTTCCATCTCCCATGACTCAGAGGTGGAAGCTTTTATCTTCCCTTTCCCTTTTCTAGAGGATTCTCCGGCCTTAGGTGCCATCAATGGTAATGGAAAAACAAAAAGCTTATGCTTTTACCACACCAAACTTAAAATATTGCTCGCCCTCAAGCAAGAGAAGAAAGAAAAGAAGAAGAAGAAGAGAAAATATGGAGGAGAGTAAGGGAGGTGTATTCGGCCAAGGTGTAGAAGAAGGGGTTATGTTGTATGAAAATTAAGGAGAATGGAGGGGTTTATATAGTGAGGGGAGAGGGAGTAGGTTCGACCATTTAGGGTGGGTTTAGGTGGGAAAGAAATTTGAATTTTGAAGGCATGTGGGGTTTGTAGGGAAGAGTGGATGGATGTGAGTAGTGAAGGGGGTAATTGGGAAGAGAGATTGAGGTGATTAGTGAAGGGTTTTGGGGAAGAGTGTTTATTGGAAAGAGAGGATGAATGTTGAGAAGAGGGGAGAATATGGTAGGTGGGGATCCTGTGGGGTCCACAGATCCTGAGATGATCCTGTGGGGTCTACAAATCCTGAGGTGTCAAGTATTTACATCCTTGCACCAATTAGGCATGTAAAATGCCTTTCCATGCAATTCTGGCATTTAAACGCCGAAGTGATGCATGTTCTGGGCGTTCAACGCCCATGTGCAGCATGTTTCTGGCGTTGAATGCCAGTTCCATGCTTGTTTCTGGCGTTCAGCGCCAGCTCTCCTCAGGGTGCATTCCTGGCGTTTGAATGCTGGGATGTTGCTTGTTTCTAGCATTCAGCACCAGATCCATGCTCTGTTCTGGTGTTGAGCGCCAGCCATATGCTCCTTACTGGCGTTTAAACGCCAGTAAGTCCTTCCTCCAAGGTGTGATTTTTCTTCTGCTATTTTTGATTCTGTTTTTAATTTTAATATTTTTTTTGTGACTCCACATGATTATGAACCTAATAAAACCTAAAAGAACAATGAAAATAAAATAAAATTAGATAAAGAAAAATTGGGTTGCCTCCCAATAAGCGCTTCTTTAATGTCAATAGCTTGACAGTGGGCTCTCATGGAGCCACACAGGTGATCAGGTCAATGTTGTATAGTCCCAACACCAAACTTAGAGTTTGGTTGTGGGGATTCAACACCAAACTTAGAGTTTGGTTGTGGCCTCCCATCACCAAACTTAGAGTTTGATTGTAGGGGCTCTGTTTGACTCTGTACTGAGAGAAGCTCTGCATGCTTACTCTCCCTTGTTATAGAAGGATAGCTGTGTGCCTTAAACACAAGGTAGTCCCCATTCAATTGAAGGACTAATTCTCCTCTGTTAACATCTATCACAGCTTCTACTGTGGCTAGAAAAGGTCTTCCAAGGATGATGCATTCATCCTCCTCCTTCCTAGTGTCTAAGATTATGAAATCAGCAGGGATGTAAAATCAGCAGGGATGTAAAGGCATTCAACCTTTACTAACACGTCCTCTACTAATCCATAAGCTTGTCTTACTGACTTGTCTGCCAATTGTAATGAGAATAAGGCAGGCTGTACCTCAATGATCCCCAGCTTCTCCATTACAGAGAGTGGCATAAGATTTATACTTGACCCTAGGTCACATAGAACTTTTTCAAAGGTCATGGTGCCTATGGTACAGGGTATTAAGAATTTCCCAGGATCTTGTTTCTTTTGAGGTAAAGTTTGCTGAACCCATGTATCAAGTTCACTAATGAGCAAGGGAGGTTCACCTTCCCAAGTCTCATTACCAAATAACTTTGCATTCAGCTTCATGATGGCTCCTAGATATTGAGCAACTTGCTCTCCAATTACATCTTCATCCTCTTTAGAGGAAGAATAATCTTCAGAGCTCATGAATGGAAGAAGGAGATTTAATGGAATCTCTATGGTCTCTATATGAGCCTCAGATTCATTTGGATCCTCAATAGGGAACTCCTTCCTGCTTGAGGGACGTCCCATGAGATCTTCCTCATTGGGATTCGCGTCCTCTCCCTCCTCCTTGCATTCGGCCACATTGATTATATCAATGGCCTTGCACTCTCTTTTTGGATTTTCTTCAGTATTGCTTGGGAGAGTACTAAGAGGGGTTTCAGTGATTTTCTTACTCAGCTGGCCCACTTGTGCCTCCAGATTTCTGATGGAGGACCTTATTTCATTCATGAAACTTAAAGTGGCCTTAGACAGATCAGAGACTAAGTTTGCTAAGTTAGAGGTATTCTATTCATAATTCCTTGTCTGTTGCTGAGAAGATGATGGATAAGGCTTGATATTGCTGAGCCTATTTCTTCCACCATTATTAAAGCCTTGTTGAGACTTTTGTTGATCCTTTCATGAGAAATTCAGATGATTTCTCCATGATGAATTATAGGTATTTCCATAAGGTTCACCCATGTAATTTACCTCTGCCATTGCAGGGTTTTCAG
>NC_029781.3:76020229-76024408 GCF_000817695.3 Arachis duranensis | reverse complement strand
TTATTCATGGAATTCCTCTCAGAAGTGTACATGAATTGGTTATTTGCAACCATGTCAATAAGTTCCTGAGCTTCTGCAGGTGTTTTCTTTAGGTGAATAGATCCACCTGCAGAGTGGTCCAATGACATCTTGGAAAACTCAGATAGACCATAATAGAATATATCTAATATGGTCCACTCTGAAAACATGTCAGAAGGACACTTTTTGGTCATCTGCTTGTATCTTTCCCAAGCTTCATAGAGGGATTCACCATCTCTTTGCTTGAAGGTCTGAACATCCACTCTAAGCTTGCTCAGCTTTTAAGGAGGAAAGAATTTATCCAAGAAGGCTGTGACCAGCTTATCCCAGGAGTCCAGGCTATCTTTAGGTTGTGAGTCCAACCATGTTCTAACTCTGTCTCTTACAGCAAAAAGGAAAAGCATGAGCCTGTAGACTTCAGGATCTACTCCATTCGTCTTAACAGTCTCACAAATCTGCAAGAACTTAGTTAAAAACTGGTAAGGATCTTCAGATAGAAGTCCATGAAACTTGCAGTTCTGTTGCATTAGAGCAACTAATTTAGGTTTTAGCTCAAAATTGTTTGCTCCAATGGCAGGAATTGAGATGCTTCTTCCATTAAACTTGGATTAGTAAAATCACCAAGCATCCTCCTTGCATTATTGTTGTTGGGTTCGGCTGCCATCTCCTTCTCTTGTTCAAAAATTTCAGAAAGGTTACCTCTAGATTGTTGTAATTTAGCTTCTCTTAGCTTTCTCTTCAGAGTCCTTTCAGGTTCAGGATCAGCTTCAACAAGAGTGCTTTTTCCCGTGTTCCTGCTCATATGAAAGAGAAGAGAAAAAGAAAAGAAAGAGGAATCCTCTATGTCACAGTAAAGAGGATCCTTATTATTAGTAGAAGAAGAAAAGAATAAAGAAAGGAGAATCCAAATACAAGGGTAAGGATTGAGGCAGTGATTGGAGATGAAGAGGGGTGAAGAGAAGTGTTAGTAAATGAATAAATAAATAGAAGAAGATGAGAGAGAGAATTCGAAAATTAATTTTGAAAGGAGTTAATGATTTTCAAAAATTAAAGATGAGATAAAATTAAAATTAAAATTTAAAACAATTAGTTAATTAAAAATAATTTTTGAAAAAGGGATGAGATATTTTCGAAAAGTAGAGAGGGAAAAGTAGTTAGGTGGTTTTGAAAAAGATAAGAAACAAACAAAAAGTCAAATAATTAGTTGGAAGAGATATTAAAATCAAATTTGAAAAGATAAGAAGATAAGAAGTTAGAAAAGATATTTTAAAATCAAATTTTTGAAAAAGATAAAATTTTGAAAAAGATATGATATAAAAGATAGGATAAGATAGATTTAATTTTTAAAGTTAAAATTAGTTACTTAACTAACAAGAAACTAAAAGATAAGATTCTAGAATTTAAAGGTTGAACCTTTCTTAACAAGAAAGTAACAAACTTCAAATTTTTTAATCTTAATTGTTAGCATAATTTTTGAAAATAAAGATAAAATTAAGAAAAATATTTTTGAATTTTCGAAAATCATAAGATAAAAATGAAAAAGATTTGATTTTTGAAAAAGTTTTGAAAAGATAGGATTTTTAAAATTGAAAATTTGACTTGACTTGTAAGAAACAACTAATTTTAAAAATTTTTGACCAAGTCAACTCAAATTTTCAAAAATTATGAGAAAATTAAGGAAAGGATATATTTTTTATTTTTGAATTTTTAATGAGGAGAGAGAAAAACAAAATTATGACCCAAAACATGAAAATTTTGGATCAAAACATATGATGCATGCAAGAACACTATGAATGTCAAGATGAACACCAAGAACACTTTGAAGATCATGATGAACATCAAGAACATATTTTTGAAAAATTTTTTATGCAAAGAAAACATGCAAGACACCAAACTTAGAAATATTTAATGTTTAGACACTATGAATGAAAAAATGCACATGAAAAACAATAAAAGACACACAACAAGAAAACATCAAGATCAAACAAGAAGACTTACCAATAACAACTTGAAGATCATGAAGAACACCATGAATGCATGAATTTTCGAAAAATGCAAGGACAAGATAAATATGCAATTGACACCAAACTTAAAAATTGACTCAAGACTCAAATAAGAAACACAAAATATTTTTGGTTTTTATGATTTTATTAATTTTTTGTATTTATTTTTTTTCGAAAATATTCTTTAGAAAAACAAAAATAAACACAAATTATTGAAAGATTTTTGAAAACTTTTTTGAAAAGAAAATTACCTAATCTGAGCAACAAGATGAATCGTCAGTTGTCCATACTCGAACAATCCCCGGCAATGGCGCCAAAAACTTGGTGGAAGAAATTGTGATCATCAACAATGGCTCCAAAGACTTAGTGCTCTCAAACATAAATCACACTTTGTCACAACTCCGCACAACTAACCAGCAAGTGTACTGGGTCGTCCAAGTAATACCTTACGTGAGTAAGGGTCGATCCCACAGAGATTGTTGGTGTGAAGCAAGCTATGGTCATCTTGTAAATCTCAGTCAGGAGGATTCAACTATATTAAGAGATTATTGGATTTTCGAATAATAATAATAAATAGACAGAAAATAAAGATAGAGTTACTCATGTAATTCAATGGTGGAAATTTCAGATAAGTGTATAGAGGTGCTGTGTTCCTTCCAAATCTCTGCTTTCCTACTGCTTTTATCCAATCTTTGTCACTCCTTTCTATGGCAAGCTGTATGTAGGGCATCACCGTTGACAATGGCTACATCCCATCCTCTCAGTGAAAATGGTCCAAATGCTCTGTCACAGCACGACTAATCATCTGTCGGTTCTCGATCATGTTGGAATAGAATCCTTTGATTCTTTTGCGTTTTTCATCACGCCCAGCAATCACGAGTTTGAAGCTCGTCACAGTCATTCAATCCCGGAATCCTACTCGGAATACCACAGACAAGGTTAGACTTTCCGGATTCCCATGAATGCCGCCATCAATTCTAGCTTATACCACAAAGATTCTGATTAAGGAATCCAAGAGATATGCGCCCGGTCTAAGGTAGAACGGAAGTGGTTGTTGGTCACACATTCATAGGTGAGAATGATGATGAGTGTCACAGATCATCACATTCATCATGTTGAAGTGCAACAAATATCTTAGAATAGGAATAAGTCGAATTGAATAGAAAATAGTAATTGCATTGAAACTTGAGGTACAACAGAGCTCCACACCCTTAATCTATGGTGTGCAGAAACTCCACCGTTGAAAATACATAAGTGATGGGTCCAGGCATGGCCGAATGGCCAGCCCCCAAACGTGGTCAGAAGATCGAATAATACAATCAAAGATATCTAATAAACTAGTAAAAAGTTCTATTTATACTAAACTAGCTACTAGGGTTTACAGAAGTAAGTAATTGATGCATAAATTCACTTCTGGGGTCCACTTGGTGTGTGCTTGGGCTGAGCTTGATCTATCCACAAGCTGAGGCTTCTCTTGGAGTTGAACGCTGATGAGCGGATAATTTATACGCTTTTTGGCATTGTTTTCAGTATGTTTTCAGTATGTTTTAGTTAGTTTTTATTATATTTTTATTAGTTTTTAGTTAAAATTCACTTTTCTGGACTTTACTATGAGTTTGTGTGTTTTTCTGTGATTTTAGGTATTTTCTGGCTGAAATTGAGGGTCTTGAGCAAAAATCTGATTCAGAGACTGAAAAGGACTGCAGATGCTGTTGGATTCTGACCTCCCTGCACTCGAAGTGGTTTTTCTGGAGCTACAGAAGCCCAATTGGCGTGCTCTCAACGGCGTTGAAAAGTAGACATCCTGGGCTTTCCAGCAATGTATAATAGTCCATACTTTGCCCGAGATTTGATGGCCCAAACCGGCGTTGCAAATCAGCTTCAGAATTCCCAGCGTTTAACGCTGGAACTGGCATAAAAATTGGAGTTAAACGCCCAAACTGGCATAAAAGCTGGCGTTTAACTCCAGAAAAAGTCTCTACAAAGGAAAGCTTCAATGCTCAGCCCAAGCACACACTAAGTGGACCCAGAAGTGGATTTTTATGTCATTTACTCATTTCTGTATACCCTAGGTTACACCTCCGTTCTACTTTAGATTGAGTAGATATCTCTTGGATTCCTTAATCAGAATCTTCGTGGTATAAGCTAGAATTGATGG
>NC_029781.3:76019551-76020024 GCF_000817695.3 Arachis duranensis | reverse complement strand
GACAGATGATTAGCCGTGCTGTGACAGAGCGCGTTGAACATTCTCACTGAGAGGATGGGAGGTAGCCATTGACAACGGTGAAACCCTACATACAGCTTGCCATGGAAGGAGCCTTGCGTGTTTGAAGAAGAAGACAGTAGGAAAGCAGAGATTCAGAAGATAGAGCATCTCCAAAACCTCAACCTGTTCTCCATTACTGCAAAACAAGTACTTATTTCATGATCTTTTACTTTTCACAATCAACCCTGATAATTATTGATATCCTGACTAAGAGTTACAAGATAACCATAGCTTGCTTCAAGCCGACAATCTCCGTGGGATCGACCCTTACTCACGTAAGGTATTACTTGGACGACCCAATGCACTTGCTGGTTAGTTGTGCGGAATTGCAGAAGTGTGATTGCAATTTCGTGCACCAAGTTTTTGGCGCCGTTGCCGGGGATTGTTCGAGTTTGAACAACTGACGGCTTATC
>NC_029781.3:76018293-76019483 GCF_000817695.3 Arachis duranensis | reverse complement strand
TTGTTTTTCTTTTAATTTTCGAATTTGCATGTCTTTAGTCCCTTTTTGATCCGTAAAACTTCTAAGTTTGGTGTCCTCTTTGTATTTTTCCCTTAAAATTTTCGAAAAATTTGTGTTTGATTCTCTAAAAATTTTAAGTTTGGTGTCATTTTGTTGTTTTTCTCTTTCCTCTTTTCAAAAAAAAAATCAAATCTCTTTCAAAATAATTTTCAATCATATTTTTCTATTACTATTTCCAAAATCTTTTTAAATAATTAATTGATTTAGTTTTCAATTTGCTTTGATCTTATTTTCTTTTAGTTTTCGAAAATTTATTTTATTTTCCTTTTGTTTTATTTTATTCGGTCAAAAACAACCCCATTACAGCTGCATATGGGAGTAGCATTTGTACACCACCCATCAAAGCAAGCAGCTTTGAGCTAAATCCTCAACTCATTATCATAGTGCAGCAAAATTGCCAGTATTCCGGACTTCCACAGGAAGAACCTACTGAGTTTCTGGCACAGTTCTTACAGATTGCTGAGACAGTACGTGATAAAGAGGTGGATCAGGATGTCTACAGACTATTACTATTTCCATTTGCTGTAAAAGATCAAGCTAAGAGGTGGTTGAATAACCAACCTACAGCAAGCATAAAGACATGGAAACAGTTATCATACAAATTCTTGAATCACTTTTACCCTCCAAAGAGGATGACACAGCTAAGGCTGGACATCCAAGGCTTTAAACAAGAGGATAATGAATCCCTTTATAATGCCTGGGAGAGGTATAGAGGTATGCTAAGAAAATGCCCCTCTGAAATGTTCTCAGAGTGGGTACAGTTAGACATCTTCTACTATGGGCTTACAGAAAAAGCTCAAATGTCTTTAGATCACTCAGCTGGTGGATCTATACATATGAGGAAGACGATTCAAGAGGCTCAAGAGCTTATAGATACTGTTGCTAGAAATCAATATTTGTACTCTAGCAATGAGTTTTCTACAAAAGAAGAAGTTATGGCAGTAGCCACTGATCCTAATCCTCAAGAACAGATGGTTGAGCTTAATCAGCAATTACAACTGATGACAAAACAGTTTGTAGAATTTAAAGAATGTCAAGAAACTAAAACAGCTAACAAGAACATAGAACTGCAGTTGAATCAGGTAAAACAGCAGATATCTAAACAGATAACAGAAGAATGTCAAGCAGTT
>NC_029781.3:76016067-76016442 GCF_000817695.3 Arachis duranensis | reverse complement strand
CCATTTGTGTTTGACACACAGTGTCTGCAGGCATTTGAGACCCTGAAAGCCAAGCTGGTCACAGCACCAGTCATGTCTACACCAGACTGGACATTGCCATTTGAACTAATGTGTGATGCCAGTGACCATGCCATAGGTGCAGTGTTGGGACAGAGGCATAACAAGTTTCTGCACGTCATTTATTATGCCAGCCGTGTTCTAAATGATGCACAGAAGAATTACACAACCACAGAAAAAGAATTACTTGCAGTGGTTTATGCCATTGACAAGTTTAGATCCTATCTAGTGGGATCAAAGGTGGTTGTGTACACTGACCATGCTGCTCTTAAGTACTTACTCACAAAGCAGGATTCAAAACCCAGGCTTATAAGATGG
>NC_029781.3:76013545-76015945 GCF_000817695.3 Arachis duranensis | reverse complement strand
CCGGATAGAACCAGTAGCAGGAGCATCCCTCCCTCCTACTGAGATCTCTGAAACCTTTCCGGATGAGCAATTGTTTGCTATTCAGGAAGCTCCGTGGCTTGCAGACAGTGCAAACTATAAAACTCAAGGTTCTCCTTCTGTAACCATGGAAAGGAAGCATGAAAAGCTTCTCTCAAGACAGAGTCAAACAGAGCCCCCACAGTCAAACTCTAAGTTTGGTGTTGGGAGGTCACAACCAAACTCTAAGTTTGGTGTTGGAGAGATTCCAACATTGCTCTGAGTATCCGTAAGGCTCCATGAGAGCCCACAGTCAAGCTACTGACATTAAAGAAGCGCTTGTTGGGAGGCAACCCAATGTTATATTTATTATTTTCCCTTGTTATTTTATGTTTTCTATAGGTTGATGATCATGGAAAGTCACAAAATCAATTGAAAAAACAGAAACAGAATGAAAAATAGAAAGAAAAACAGCACACCCTAGAGGAAAATTTGCTGGCGTTTAACGCCAGAAAGGGGCACCAGACTGGCGTTAAACGCCAGGAATGGGCACCAAGCTGGCATTAAACGCCAGAAATGGGCACCAGCCCGGCGTTTAACGCCAGGATTGGTAGAAGGAGCATTTTTGCTCGCCACTTGCTCGTCCTCAGGATCTGTGGACCCCACAGGATCCCCACCTACCCCACCACTCTCTCTCTTCTTTCTTCTTTTGCTCGAGGACGAGCAAACCTTCTAAGTTTGGTGTGGTAAAAGCGTTGCTTTTTGTTTCTCCATAACCACTTATGGCACCTAAGGCTGGAGAAACCTCTAGAACGAGAAAAGGGAATGCACTTTCCTCCACAAAACTATTGGGAACAAATCAACACCTCCCTAGGAGAATTGAGTTCCAGCATGGGACAACTAAGGGTGGAGCACCAAGAACATTCCATCCTCCTCCATGAGATCTTCAAGAGGAAGAACAAGCCGCCATCACTAAGGTGGACCCGTTCTTTAATCTCCTTGTTCTTTATTTTCTATTTTTCAAATTTTTATGCTTATGTTTATCTATGTTTGTGTCTTATTACATGATTATTAGTATCTTAGTGTCTACGCCTTAAAGCTATGAATGTCCTATGAATCCATCACCTTTCTTAAATGAAAAATGTTTTTATTACAAAAGAACAAGAAGTACAAGATTTCGAATTCATCTTTAAAACTAGCTTAATTATTTTGATGTGGTGACAATGCTTTTTGTTTTCTGAATGTATGCTTGAACAGTGCATATGTCTTTTGAATTTGTTGATTTAAGAATGTTAAAATTGTTGGCTCTTGAAAGAATGATGGAAAAGGAGAACTGTTATTGAGGATCTGAAAAATCATCAAATTGATTCTTGAAGCAAGAAAAAGCAGTGAAAAAAAAAATTTTCGAAAAAAAAAAGAAAAAGAATGATTCAAAAATCTGAAAAAAAAAACAAAAAAAACAAAAAAAAACAAAAAAATAGAAAAAAAGGGAGAAATAAAGTTGTGATCCAAGGCAAAAAGAGTGTGCTTAAGAACCCTGGACACCTCTAATTGGGGACTCTAGCAAAGCTGAGTCACAATCTGAAAAGGTTCACCCAAGTATGTGTTTGTGGCATGTATGTATCCGGTGGTAATACTGGAAGACAGAGTGCTTTGGGCCACAACCAAGACTCATAAAATAGCTATGTTCAAGAATCATTATACTTAACTAGGAGAATTAATAACACTATCTGAGTTCTGAGTTCCTATGGATGCCAATCATTCTGAACTTCAAAGGATAAAGCGAGATGCCAAAACTGTTCGGAAGCAAAAAGCTAATAGTCCCACTCATCTAATTGGAGCTAAGTTTCTTTGATATTTTCGAGTCTATAGTATATTCTCTTCTTTTTATTCTATTTTGATTTTCAGTTGCTTGGGGACAAGCAACAATTTAAGTTTGGTATTGTGATGAGCGGATAATTTATACGCTTTTTGGCATTGTTTTCAGTATGTTTTAGTTAGTTTTTATTATATTTTTATTAATTTTTTGTTAAAATTCACTTTTCTGGACTTTACTATGAGTTTGTGTGTTTTTCTGTGATTTCAGGTATTTTCTGGCTGAAATTGAGGGTCCTGAGCAAAAATCTGATTCAGAGGCTGAAAAGGACCGCAGATGCTGTTGGATTCTGACCTCCCTGCACTTGAAGTGGATTTTCTGGAGCTACAGAAGCCCAATTGTCACGCTCTCAACGGCGTTGGAAAGTAGACATCTTGGGATTTCCAGCAATATATAATAGTCTATACTTTGCCTGAGATTTGATGGCCCAAACCGGCGTTGCAAATCAGCTTCAGAATTCCCAGCGTTTAACGCTGGAACTGGCATAAAAATTGGAGTTAAACGCCCAAACTGGCATAAAAGCTGGC
>NC_029781.3:76002906-76013105 GCF_000817695.3 Arachis duranensis | reverse complement strand
ATGATTAGCCGTGCTGTGACAGAGCGTGTTGAACATTTTCACTGAGAGGATGGGAGGTAGCCATTGACAACAGTGAAACCCTACATACAGCTTGCCATGGAAGGAGCCTTGCATGTTTGAAGAAGAAGACAGTAGGAAAGCAGAGATTCAGAAGATAGAGCATCTCCAAAACCTCAACCTGTTCTCCATTACTGCAAAACAAGTACTTATTTCATGATCTTTTACTTTTCACAATCAACCCTAATAATTATTGATATCCTGACTAAGAGTTACAAGATAACCATAGCTTGCTTCAAGCCGACAATCTCCGTGGGATCGACCCTTACTCACGTAAGGTATTACTTGGATGACCCAGTGCACTTGCTGGTTAGTTGTGCGGAATTGCAGAAGTGTGATTGCAATTTTGTGCATCAAACGCCAAGTTGTAACGTTTTTTGGGCGTTCAACTCTGGTTCGTGACGTGTTTCTGGCGTTTGACTCTAGAATGCAGCATGAAACTGGCGTTGAGTGCCCGTTTACGTCATCTAATTACGAATAAAGTATGGACTATTATATATTTCTGGAAAGCTCTGGATGTCTACTTTCCAACGCCATTGAGAATGCGCCATTTGGAGTTTTGTAGCTACAGAAAATCCATTTTGAGTGCAGGGAGGTCAGATTCCAATAGCATCAGCAGTCCTTTGTCAGCCTCCTATCAGAGTTTTGCTCAGGTCCCTCAATTTCAGCCAGAAAATACCTGAAATCATAGAAAAACACACAAACTCATAGTAAAGTCCAGAAATGTGAATTTATCATAAAAACTAATGAAAACATCCCTAAAAGTAACTAGATCATACTAAAAACTACCTGAAAACAATGCCTAAAAACGTATAAATTATCCGCTCATCAGTGTTCACCTTGCCGACCTGTAGCTTTATCATGATTGGGCGGTGAATTTGGTTTTCACCTTGCCGACCTGTGGCTTTGTCATGGTCGGGTGGTGAATTTGGATTTCACCTTGTCAACCTTGTTGTGATCGGGCGATGAGTTTGGTTCTCATCTTGCCGACCTGTAGCTTTGTCGTGGTCGGGTGGTGAATTTAGTTTTCACCTTGTCATGATCAGGCAATGAGTTTGGTTCTCATCTTATCGACCTTGTAGAAATCAGACGATGAATTTTTGCGTTCAGAATAATGCGTCTTGGTAGAAAAAACTTTTATAGGGAACCTGCAAATTTTTAAACAATAAAATGAAGATATGAATAAGAATGTGTACATGTTAGTGCTTACCCTTCTAGGTCAGGCAATCTTTTAGATCTCGGCCTGGCGCCTTTCTTAGATGGCAGGCATGCTGATGAGCGGATAATTTATACGCTTTTTGGCACTGTTTTTAGTATGTTTTTAGTACATTTTAGTTAGTTTTTAGTATGTTTTTATGAGTTTTTATTTAAAATTTACTTTTCTGGGCTTTACTATGAGTTTGTGTGTTTTTCTGTGATTTCAGGTAATTTCTGGCTGAAATTGAGGGACCTGAACAAAAATCTGATTCAGAGGCCGAAAAAGGACTGCAGATACTGTTGGATTCTGACCTCCCTGCACTCGAAGTGGATTTTCTGGAGATACGAAAGCCCAATTAGTGCGCTCTTAATTGCGTTGGAAAGTAGACATCCTGGGCTTTTCGGCAATGTATAATAGTCCATATTTTTCATGAGATTTGATGGCCCAAATCGGCGTTGCAAATCAGCTTCAGAATTCCCGGCGTTTAACGCCGGAACTGGCACAAAAGTTGGAGTTAAACGCCCAAACTGGCACAAAAGCTGGCGTTTAACTCCAAGAAAAGTCTCTACACATGAAAGCTTCAATGATCAACCCAAGCACACACCAAGTGGACCCCGGAAGTGGATTTTCACGTCATTTACTCATTTCTGTATATCCTAGGATACTAGTTCACTATAAATAGGACCTTTTGACATTGTATCTTTATCTCATGACACTTTACACGTTTCAACACTACAAGAAAAATACCCATTCAGCCACACTTTTTTTAAGCTACATTTGAAAAGCGTAGCCTATTCTATTCTATGAATAGGCTACGCTTTTCAAATGTAGCTTAAAAAAAGTGTGGCTGAATGAATAGGCTACGCTTTTCTCCGTGTTGCCTTTTTATAAGAGAAAAGGATACATAAATGCGGCATCATTTAAAAAGCGTAGCCTTAGGTATTATAGAAATCACTTATAAAGCGTAGCCTTATATTGATATCTATAAATACAATTTTCATACCAAAGGAAACGCTTTTAAAGAGTAGCATATTTGTTAAGTTTTAGGTAGGCTTTAAAAACGCTGCCTAATGTAAAAATGCGAAATACACATGTATAGGACACTTAGTGAATTTTTTTTGTTTCTTTTTATTTCTTCTCATCATCGAAGCCCTGCACCCTATCTTCGTCATTCCTTCTTTTCTACCAGAGCACCAAATAACAAAACCCTAGCCGCTTCTTCAATCTCCCCGTCATTGTGCCTTCCTTCATCGTGCGCCACTGTCACCGTCTCACTCGTTTGCTCATCGTTCTTAGTCGTGCTCTGCGGCCGTTCATCCATCTCGCAGCTCTTCCTTGTAAGGTTGTGAAAACCCTAGCCTCCACCGCACCGCCATCAATCTCACCGTCACCGCTCGTCGCGCTCAAGATCGCCACTAGGTTCGTCGTTCTCGAGGTCCCTCGATCCCTCGTTTGCCAATGTTTTCTTTCCAGTCCTATTTCGCAAGTTCTTCGCCGTCGTCCTTCGTCGTGTTTGTCGCCAGCTCGCCGTCTTCGAAGGTCCATGCTCTGTTCGTGGCTCACTGTAATAGTGTAATGACATTGTTCGGTTTTTTGCTCTGTTCCTAACGGTTATTGATCTTTGAATTATTCTTGAATGATTTATGTTTTCAATTTTTCATTCATTGATTAATTGATTGTTGATTAGCTCTTACTGCTGTTTGTGATTATTAATTATAAATATGCTACTGTGCTGCTGTTCTTTGTGCTTTTGTGACTTAATTGTGATTATATTGTGCTGTTTGTGATTATTTCATCCTATATTATTGTTAGTTAACTGGTTTTAATTTTGTTCCTGGGGTTTGAGTTTCTTCTCCAAACTCTCCTGTTGCCTTTGCTCCCTCTGTCTTGGTCCAGAGATTCCGTCTCCACAGGTCATTTTATTACTATTTTATTTTAATTAACGAGATTGAAGTGGATGTACTATAATTGCTTGAGGTGTGTGATATATTTGATTAATGTGAATGAAGAACACTAGGTTGAGTTGAATTGAATTAAATCATGGATAAGAGCATGTTAACTGGTTTGGAATCACTTCCAGAAGCTGATCAGCAAAGAATGGCGTCCATGATGTAACAGGTTCAAATCTATGATAGGTACTTCCTCTTCACTCTATCTGTTAACTAATTCCATGTGTTTTGATTTGATTTGTGTGTAAATTAATTTAATTTGTTTTGGATTATGATTGGATGAGAAGCTAAAGGATGGTGCATGGTCTTATGTAGAGCTTGCTAGAGAGTGAGTGATATGAGGACATATGTTTTAATAGTTTCAATTATTCAATGGTCTTATATCTATACATATATTTTCTTGCCTTTTAATAGTAATACATAAAAAAATTAAACTAAAAAGTAATAAAAAGTAATAAGTGTATGCTTTTTTAATAGTTTGGCATACAAATGTACTTAATTCTCTTCTGTTTTATAACTAGTAATTAAATATGTCATATAAGAAACTGAGTTAAGTGTATTTAGAATATTATTTGTGCACTTCTTTAGCTGTACATCCGTTCCAAATATGGATGCCAGTAGTTCTATCATTCTCAATTCTTCTTGGCAAATTTTGTGCACATAGATATCCAAATCAGTTAGATATATCTATGTTAATGAGTTACAAAATATAAATCTGATTAACTTGTTTATAAATTATTGTTAATAAGTATAGACTTTTCTGACCTGTCCTTCTCTTGTGGTTTTTCTGCTGATATATAATTCAATTCAGATTTTATCTCAGTTGAAGTAAGTAACCAAACAAGAAATTAGCCTTATTAGCCTTATTCTATTTAGTTGCAGGTAGTTCCTTCATTCTTGTTAATGCTTTGTTTTCCCCTTTCTGCAATCAAGAAGTGCTCTCATTAAGCGATTCCTGTGTAGGTTCGGATATATATCAAGAGACTCATGCCAAGGCACTTGCAAAGCATTTTGGTGCAAGGCTACTAATTGTGGATTCCCTTTCACTACCTGGTGTACATTTTCTCAGATATTCTTTTGCTACTTCTTATTATCTGTTTGTATTGTTGAGATGATTTCTTCCTAAATCGCTGTTAATATAAACAGAATAATAATAGTTTTTGTTATGTGATTGATATTCAGGGAACTCCTTCAAAGGAAGTTGATTCTGCTAAAGAAAGTTCAAAGCCTGAACGACCATCTGTGTTGGCCAAGAGAAGTACACATGCTGCTTCTTTAAAACATAGTAAACCAGCTTCTAGTGTTGATACTGAAATTGTGGGTGGATCCACAATAAGTTCTCAGGCTATGCTGAAGCAGGAGGTTTCTACTGCTTCATCAAAAGGCACTACTATTAAAATAGGTGTGCTGTTTTGTTGTTAAAAATTGAGCAACTATCTCCAAATTTACTTCCTATTGTACATATTGCATAGCACCTAAAGGTTAACATGAGGCTTAAATAATTTGCAGGTGATCGAGTAAAAGTTGTTGGTAACTTCCCTTCTGCTATCTCATCAATACAAAATCATCCTTCAAGGTACTTTGTCTGATGGAAGAATTATTTTGAATACAATTTAGTCAATCTGCATTTGATCTGAACTTGTGGAGAAGAGAGATCTTTTTTATCCTATTTGTTGAGGAGGCTATAACCATTGAAAATCATTCAAAAGAAGATTAAAGGAAGAATATTGAATTTCTGATTGACAGCAATTTGTTTTGAGTGGCATGAGTGTACTTTTCTCTTTTGTGAATATTATTGCTTCTAAATTGAAATCACTCTGAAGTGGTATCTCTCAGTTCAGTTGCAGCTTTGATATATATGCAGACTTTTATTGTGATCTTTGTGAATATTCCTACCTGCTGATATATATGCAGACTTTTATTCTGTTTCTTCTGAACTTCCAGCTTTGGTTAATAAGGCTAATTTCTTGTTATTAACTTATATTTTTCTGGGCTTGATCAGAACTGTACCTTTAGTTTATGGCTTGTTCATTATTTCAGATACGGCACTTATTTAATTGATCTGCATTGATTTATTTAATTGCTTTAGCAGGTTTAGACTTTAGTGTGTTGGGTCACACCTTTAGTTTGCTGGAACACAGAAAAGTGGTTAAACTAGAGGCTTAACCCGGTTTTGTCCCTGCTCTTCTCAGTCTCAACTAAATTATTTTCAGTAACTGATTTTTATGCATGTGCCTTATGATTGTCATATGTTTCCATGTGAAAATAGCTTTTTAACATAAAAACTGATAAAAAACAAAGTGGCTTTTGATTTTTGAGGCTGTGACTGTGTGCTGCTTCAAGTTAAGGGAAAATGAGCACCATTTATATCTGTGACCTGTGGGTTATATTTAATTATTTATAATTATATACCTTTTTTTAGATATCGTTCATTCACTACTTCTTTAGCTCATCAGATCTCCACTAACACTATTGCCTATCATAGGTCTTATCTTTCTTTTTTACAATATAAATACTAAAATAGATGTTATTACTTATATCAAGGGGTTGGTTTGCTTTTCTAAATATGGCCTAAGAAACAATATCTTTTACTTTTCCTCCAATTTTTCATCTTTCAATAGGAAGATTTGATAGAAAATACAATAGTAGGAAGTAGCCATTTTCATAGAAATATAGAGGATCTGTATTTGTTTTAGTCTTCTGGTCTTTTCCCTGTCAATATATTGTTCCAGTAGATATGATATTTGCAGATATATATAATGTAATTTATGTAGTGAATTGGCACCTTGAAAATTATTTTCATATAAATGACTAAATGTGTTCTTTGGATTTAGAATATGGCATCTGCCTTTGGACCTATTGAGTTGTCAAATTAGTTTAAGATTGTGCTTGTCCGTAACTCCACATATAGATTAAATTAAATCTCCTGATCCACTTTTCATGCAATTGTTTCTTTGAGCATAAATAACAAAAACATGCTTGAAAAGGATAAAAAGAGGGATACCATGCCCACATATTTTGACTTGATGTGTATTAAATTTTTATACTTCTTGAAACTTGAAATTAATTTACTGGTTTCAGGGGATATTTCTTTTAATAATTTCTTTGAAGGAAGTTTTGCTCTGTTTGCATGACTGTCCTCTGTTTTATTAAAAAGAGAATAACACTGAATTGTTCCAATATTTTTAATATTATTGTGCTTTTTCTCTTGATCAAACGGATAGAACTGCAATGTTAGATGAAATAATTGATCTGCATTTGTTTATTTCAGATACTGCACTTATTTAATTGATCTGCCCTGTTTCTATCCAAGGAACAAGCTTTTGCCTTCTTCGATTTCGCCTGCTGCTCTTCTGTCCTGTGCTATCCGGTTCTGTCCTAATTTCCACCTTATTGTGGTTTATTGGCTAAGATAGAGTACTGTTTAGAATCTTTACATGTATGGTTGGCTAATGACTTTTATTAGAAGATACTTATGTATGTAAGATATGTTTTTTTATAGAATATTAGTAGTAAATTCTTAGTGATATTATGGTTATTTTGATATGGCTATGCATACTTTAGTGTGAGATGTATGAATATTTACAATTAACTTTATTTTAGTACTTTTGGATCATTATTATAAATATATTTTGGTTAGAGATAATTTTTATTATTTAAAGAAATTATTTAGTATAATTGTGTATTTATTTTTATTTTATAATATTCAACTCATTTAAATAAAAATGTAGAATTATTATATATGTAATTTCACTTTTGGCTACACTTTTCAAGTGTACCTGAATGGGTGTTTTTCTTGTAGTGCATACTGTACTTTCTACGGCATGAGTCTCTAAACCCCATGGTTGGGGGTGAGGAGCTCTACTGTGTCTTGATGGATTAATGCAATTACTACTGCTTTTCATTCAATCACGCTTGCTTCCATTCTAAGATATCACTTGTTCCTCAATTTGATGAATGTGATGATCCGTGACACTCATCATCATTCTCACCCATGAACGTGTGCCTGACAACCACCTCCGTTCTACTTTAGATTGAGTGGATATCTCTTGGGTTCTTTAACCAGAATCTTCGTGGTATAAGCTAGAATGTATTGGCGGTCAATCTTGAGAATCCGGAAGGTCTAAACCTTGTATGTGGTATTCTGAGTAGGATTCAAGGTTTGAATGACTGTGACGAGCTTCAAACTCGCGATTGTGGGGGCGTTAGTGACAGACGCAAAAGAATCACTGGATTCTATTCCGACATGATCGAGAACTGACAGATGAATAGCCGTGCTGTGACAGAGCGCGTTGAACATTTTCACTGAGAGGATGGGAGGTAGCCATTGACAACACTGAAACCCTACATACAGCTTGCCATGGAAGGAGCCTTGCGTGCATGAAGAAGAACACAGTAGGAAAGCAGAGATTCAAAAGATAGAGCATCTCCAAAACCTCAACCTGTTCTCCATTACTGCAAAGCAAGTATTTATTTCATGTTTTCTTTTTTCACAATTAAACCTGAGAATTATTGATATCCTGACTAAGAGTTACAAGATAACCATAGCTTGCTTCAAGCCGACAATCTCCGTGGGATCGACCCTTACTCACATAAGGTATTACTTGGACGATCCAGTGCACTTGCTGGTTAGTTGTGCGGAATTACAAAAGTGTGATTGCAATTTTGTGCACCAAGTTTTTGGCGCCGTTGCCAGGGATTGTTCGAGTTTGGACAACTGACGGTCTATCTTGTTGCTTAGATTAGGAATATTTTATTTTTGTTGGTTTAGAGTCTTTTATTTGAGTCTAGTTTCATATTTTAAGTTTGGTGTCAATTGCATGTTTTTACTTTCTCTTATTTTTTTTCGAAATTGCATAGCCTTAGCTATTTCTTTACCTATAAAAATTCTAAGTTTGGGGTCTTCTTTGTGTTTTCCTTTAAATTTTCGAAAACTTGTGTTTGATTTTCTAAAAATTTTAAGTTTGGTGTCATTTTGTTGTTTTTCTCTTTCCTCATTTCAAAAATCAAATCTTTTTCAAAATAATTTTCAATCATATCTTCTTAATTGCTAATTCTAAAATCTTTTTAATTAATTAATTAATTTAGTTTTCAATTTGCTTTGATTTTATTCTTTTTTGGTTTTTGAATTTTTATTTTAATTTTCATTCATTTTAGTTTATTATTTTCGGTTACTCTTAAAAAAATATAATAATATCCACATCATCTCCCTTTCTCCATCATGGACCTAAGTGGAATTGATCTGTCCAGAAGGGCTCTGGGGTCATATGCTAACCCCATTACAGCTGCATATGGGAGTAGTATCTGTATACCTCCCATTAAAGCAAGCAGCTTTGAGCTAAATCCTCAACTCATTATCATGGTATAGCAAAATTTCCAATATTCCGGTCTTCCACAGGAAGAACCTACTGAGTTTCTGGCACAGTTCTTACAAATTGCTGACACAGTACATGATAAAGAAGTGGATCAGGATATCTACAGATTGTTACTGTTTCCATTTGCTGTAAAAGATCAAGCTAAGAGGTGGTTGAATAACCAACCCACAGCAAGCATAAAAACATGGAGACAGTTATCAGACAAATTCCTGAATTAATTTTACCCTCCAAAAAGGATGACACAGCTAAGGCTAACATCTATACTCAAGCAGTGAGTCCTCTATAAAAAAAGAAGCCATGGCAGTAACTACTGAACCTAACCCTCAAGAACAGATGGTTGAGCTTAAAGAGATGCTCCAAGAAACTAAAATTGCTAACAAGAATATAGAATCACAGTTGAATCAGACAAAACAGTAGCTATCTAAACAGATAACAGAAGAATGCCAAGCAGTTCAACTAAGGAGTGGGAAGACATTGAATAATTCAGCTCAAAGTAGCAAAAAGCCAAGAAAAGAACAACTGACAGAGGATAACCAAACCACTACCCAAAATCCCTCTGAGGACAGTAAGAGCCCAGAGAGGAATCCTTCTGTCGTTCAAACGCCAGAAAAGGGGGAAAAGTTGGCGTTAAACGCCCATTCCCTGCCCAGTTCTGGCGTTCAAACGCCAAAAAAGGGTGGGAAGCTGGCGTTAAACGCCCATCCTGTACCCAATCCTGGCGTTCAAACGCCAATGAGGAATCAGACACCTGAGAGTGCTGATAGTAACCCCTCTAAGAAGGCTTCTCCAACCACCTCTGTAGGGAATAAACATGTAGCAACTAAGGTTAAAGAATATAAAGCCAAGATGCCTTATCCTCAGAAACTCCGCCAAGCGGAACAGGATAAACAATTTGCCCGCTTTGCAGACTATCTCAGGACTCTTGAAATAAAGATTCCGTTTGCTGAGGCACTTGAGTAAATACCCTCTTATGCTAAGTTCATGAAAGAGATCTTAAGTCATAAGAAGGATTGGAGAGAAACTGAAAAGGTGTTTCTCACTGAAGAATGCAGTGCAGTCATTCTGAAAAGCTTACCAGAGAAGCTTCAAAATCCAGGAAGCTTTATGATACCATGCACATTAGAAAGTGCTTGTATTAAGACAGCCCTATGTGACCTTGGAGCAAGTATCAACCTCATACCTGCAACCACTATTAGAAAGCTTGTGTTGACTGAAGAAGTCAAACCAACCCGGATATGTCTCCAACTTGTTGATGGCTCCATTAAATATCCATCAGGCATAATTGAAGACATGATTGTCAAGGTTGGGCCATTTGCCTTTCCCACTGACTTTGTAGTGCTGGAAATGGAGTAGCACAAGAGTGCAACTCTCATCCTAGGAAGACCTTTCCTAGCAACTGGATGCACTCTTATTGATGTACAAAAAGGGGAAGTGACCCTGAGAGTCAATGAGGATGAGTTCAAGTTGAATGCTGTCAAAGCTATACAGCATCCAGACACATCAAATGACTGCATGAGCACTGATATTATTGACTCTTTAGTGGAAGAGATCAATATGACTGAGAGTCTCGAATCAAAGCTAGAGGACATCTTTAAAGATGTTCAGCCTGATCAGGAGGAA
>NC_029781.3:75998091-76002643 GCF_000817695.3 Arachis duranensis | reverse complement strand
AGGCATTAGCCCAGCAAGATGCATGCACAAGATCTTATTGGAGGATAATGCCAAGCCAGTGGTTCAACCACAAAGGCGGCTAAATCCAGCCATGAAGGAGGTGGTGCAGAAAGAGGTCACTAAGTTACTAGAGGCTGGGATTATTTATCCTATTTCTGATAGCCCCTGGGTGAGCGCTGTTCAAGTTATTCCCAAGAAGGGAGGCATGACAATGGTTCATAATGAAAAGAATGAACTGGTTCCTACAAGAACAGTTACAGGGTGGCGTATGTGTATTGACTACAGAAGGCTGAATACAGCCACCAGAAAGGATCATTTTCCCTTACCATTCATAGACCAGATGCTAGAAAGACTAGCTGGTCATGATTATTACTGCTTTTTGGATGGCTATTCAGGCTACAATCAAATCGCAGTAGATCCTCAAGATCAAGAGAAAACACCATTCACTGTCTTTCTGGCGTATTTGCTTACAAAAGAATGCCTTTTGGTCTATGCAATGCACCTGCAACTTTTCAGAGGTGCATGCTATCCATCTTCTCTGATATGGTAGAGAAATTCCTGGAAGTCTTTATGGATGATTTCTCAGTATTTAGAGACTCATTCAGCTCATGTCTTGATCATCTAGCACTTGTCCTGAAAAGGTGCCAAGAGACTAACCTGGTCTTAAACTGGGAGAAATGTCACTTTATGGTGACTGAAGGAATTGTCCTTGGGCACAAAATTTCAAGCAAGGGAATAGAGGTGGATCAAGAAAAGGTAGAAGTAACTGAAAAATTACCACCACCTGCCAATGTTAAGGCAATAAGAAGCTTTCTGGAACATGCAGGATTCTACAGGAGGTTCATAAAGGATTTTTCAAAAATTGCAAAACCTCTAAGCAACCTGCTAGTTGCTGACACGCCATTTGTGTTTGACACAGAGTGTCTGCAGGCGTTTGAGACCCTGAAAGCCAAGCTAGTCACAGCACCAGTCATCTCTGCACGAGACTGGACATTACCATTCGAACTAATGTGTGATGCCAGTGACCATGCCATTGGTGCAGTGTTGGGACAGAGGCATAACAAACTTCTGCACGTCATTTATTATGCTAGCCGTGTTCTAAATGACGCACAGAAGAATTACACAACCACAGAAATAGAGTTACTTGCAGTGGTTTATGCCATTGACAAGTTTAGATCCTATTTAGTAGGGTCAAAAGTGATTGTGTACACTGACCATGCTGCTCTTAAATACTTACTCACAAAGCAGGATTCAAAACCCAGGCTCATAAGGTGGGTGTTGCTTCTGCAAGAGTTTGATATAGAAATAAGAGACAGAAAAGGGACAGAGAACCAGGTAGCTGATCATCTGTCCCGAATAGAACCAGTAGCAGGGGCGTCCCTCCCTTCTACTGAGATCTCTAAGACCTTTCCAGATGAGCAACTCGTTGCCATTCAGGAAGCTCTATGGTTTGCAGACATTGCAAATTATAAAGATGTAAGGTTCATACCACAGGAGTACAGCAGGGTGCAAAGAAAAAAAAATAATTTCAGATGCCAAGTACTACCTATGGGATGAACCATATCTCTTTAAGAGATGTGCAAACGGAATAATCCACAGATGTGTACCTAGAGAGGAAGCACAAAGGATCCTGTGGCATTGCCATAGATCACAGTGTGGGGGACATTTCGAAGGTGAGCAAACAGCCACTAAGGTCCTCCAATGTGGATTCTACTGGCCTACTCTCTATAGGAATGCTCGAGAGTTTGTGCGTAACTGTGACAGTTGCCAAAGAGCTGGTAACTTGCCTCATAGTTACGCCATGCCTCAACAAGGGATCTTAGAGATTGAATTGTTTGATGTATGGGGTATTGACTTCATGGGTCCCTTCCCACCATCATACTCAAACACTTATATTCTGGTGGCAGTAGACTATATATCTAAATGGGTAGAAGCAATTGCCACACCCAATAATGATACCAAGATGGTGCACGAAATTGCAATCACACTTTTGCAATTCCGCACAACTAACCTGCAAGTGCACTGGGTCGTCCAAGTAATACCTTACGTGAGTAAGGGTCGATCCCACGGAGATTGTTGGCTTGAAGCAAGCTATGGTTATCTTGTAACTCTTAGTCAGGATATCAATAATTATCAGGGTTGATTGTAAAAAGTAAAAGAACATGAAAATAGTACTTGTTTTGCAGTAATAGAGAACAGGTTGAGATTTTGGAGATGCTCTATCTTCTGAATCTCTGCTTTCCTACTGTCTTCTTCTTCAGGCACGCAAGACTCCTTCCATGGCAAGCTGTATGTAGGGTTTCACTGTTGTCAATGGTTACCTCCCATCCTCTCAGTGAAAATGTTCAACGCGCTCTGTCACAGCACGGCTAATCATCTGTCGGTTCTCAATCGGGTTGGAATAGAATCCAGTGATTCTTTTGCGTCTGTCACTAATGCCTAGCCCTCAGGAGTTTGAAGCTCGTCACAGTCATTCAATCCTCGAATCCTACTCAGAATACCACAGACAAGGTTTAGACCTTCTGGATTCTCTTGAATGCCGCCATCAATTCTAGCTTATACCACGAAGATTCTGATTAAGGAATCCAAGAGATATTCACTCAATCTAAAGTAGAAAGGAGGTGCTTGTCAGGCACACGTTCATAGGCAAGAATGATGATGAGTGTCACGGATCATCACATTCATCAGGTTGAAGAACAAGTGATATCTTAGAATAGAAGCAAGCGGGATTGAATGAAAAACAGTAGTAATTGCATTAATCCATCAAGACACAGCAAAGCTCCTCACCCCCAACCATGGGGTTTAGAGACTCATGCTGTAGAAAATACAATGAGAAACGTGTAAAGTGTCATGAGGTCCAGATACAATGTCAAAAGATCCTATTAATAGTGAACTAGTAACCTAGGGTATACAGAAATGAGTAAATGACGAAAAAATCCACTTCTGGATCCACTTAGTGTGTGCTTGGGCTAAGCATTGAAGCTTTCATGTGTAGAGACTTTTTCTGGAGTTAAACGCCAGCTTTCATGCCAGTTTGGGCGTTTAACTCCAATTTTTATGCCAGTTCCAGCGTTAAACGCTGGGAATTCTAAAGCTGATTTGCAACGCCGGTTTGGGCCATCAAATATCGGGCAAAGGATGAACTATTATACATTGCTGGAAAGCCCAGGATGTCTACTTTCCAACGCCGTTGAGAGCGCGCCAATTGGGCTTCTGTAGCTCCAGAAAATCCACTTTGAATGCAGGGAGGTCAGAATCCAACAGCATCTGCAGTCCTTTTCAGCCTCTGAATCAGATTTTTGCTCAGGACCCTCAATTTCAGCCAGAAAATACCTGAAATCATAGAAAAATACACAAACTCATAGTAAAGTCCAGAAAAGTGAATTTTAACTAAAAACTAATAAAAATATAGTAAAAACTAATTAAAACATACTAAAAACATACTGAAAACAATGCCAAAAAGCGTATAAATTATCCGCTCATCACAAGACCGTGCTGAAATTCCTCCAGAAACACATCTTCAGCAGGTTTGATGTTCCCAGAGTACTAATCAGTGATGGGTGCACTCATTTCTGCAATAAACAGCTGTACTCTGCTATGGTCCGATATGGAATTAGCCACAAAGTAGCAACTCCGTATCATCCACAGACAAATGGGCAAGCTGAAGTCTCTAATAGAGAGTTAAAAAGAATCCTGGAACGGACTGTTATTGCCCGTAGAAAGGATTGGGCAAAGAGCTTGGATGATGCTCTGTAGGCATACAGAACAATATTCAAGACTCCTATAGGAACCTCTCCATACCAACTTGTGTATGGGAAGGCCTGTCATCTGCCCGTGGAACTAGAACATAAAGCCTACTGGACAACCAGATTCCTAAACATGGATGCTAAGTTAGCTGGTGAAAAAAGATTGCTCCAGCTAAATAAGCTAGAGGAGTTCAGACTCAGTGCCTTTGAAAACACAAAAATCTATAAGGAAAAGGCAAAGAAGTGGCATGACAAAAAGTTGTCATCCAGAGTCTTTGAGCGAGGACAAAAAGTTCTGCTCTTCAACTTTAGGCTCAGACTATTCCCAGGAAAACTTAAATTCCGATGGAGGGGTCCGTATGTGATTACAGGAGTGTCACCATATGGAGATGTTGAGCTTCAAGATATTGATTTTGATAAAAAGTTCATTGTTAATGGACAGAGGATCAAACATTATCCTGAAAGTAATTTTGAGCAAGAATGCTCAAAACTGAGGCTTGAATGAAGCACAGTAAAGGTCCAGCTAAAGACAATAAAGAAGCGCTTGCTGGGAGGCAACCTAGCTATTAGCAGGTGATTTATTTTACTTAATAGAATATTGACATACATTCTTCAAGGTTGATCATCAAAATTGAAGGAATTCACAGAGTTACAGAAGGATTCAGTGCAAAAAGCAGAGAAAAGGAGTTTGCTGGCAAGAAAACGCCAGTAAAGGGTACTCTGGGCGTTAAACGCCAGAATGGATACCATTCTGGGCGTTTAACGCCAGTAAAGGTACCATTTTGGGCGTTAAACGCCAGAATGGG
>NC_029781.3:75995396-75998055 GCF_000817695.3 Arachis duranensis | reverse complement strand
TGCATAAACACATTACAAACTTTCATCATTCACCTTCAAATTTCAAAAATTAAATAATTTTCTAAATCATTCTTCAAATCTCTTTTAAATCCTTTCCAAATCTTCTTCAAAAACTCAAATATCTTCTCAAATTCTTTCCATATCTTCTCAAATCTCCTTTAAAATTTTCGAAATCAATCCCCCTCCCTTATAAATACACGTTCGGCCATCCCCCTCTCCCCACTATTCGAATTTGCTCTCCTCCTCTCTCTCCTCTTTCCTTTCTTTTGCTTGAGGGCAAGCAAACCTCTAAGTTTGGTGTGCTTTTTCGTGATCACTAAGCCAAGATTTATCAAGATCATGGCTCCTAAAGGAAAACAAACCAATTCAAAAGGCAAGAAAGAGAATAATCCAAAGAATCTTTAGAGTCAAGAGAAGTTCTTAACCAAAGAACATGCAGACCATTACCACAAAATAATGGGTCTGAGGTTAGTGATCCCGAAAGTCAGATTCGATCTGAAAGAAGATGAATATCCGGAGATCCAAGAGCAAATTCGAAACAGAGGATGGGAAGTTCTAACCAACCCTGAGACAAAAGTTGGAAGAAACATGGTTCATGAATTCTACTCAAATCTATGGCTGACAGATAAGCAGAGAATGATTGGAACTGCTTTTCATATCTACAGAACCATGGTCAGAGGGAGAATTATTTACTTCCATCTGGACAAAATAAGAGAGGTCTTCAAATTGCCTCAACTACAAGATGATCCTGAATCCTTTAATAGGAGAATGGTGAGAGTAGATAAGGGGTTGGATCAAGTTCTAGAGGACATATGCCTCCCTGGAACTAAGTGGACAACCAATTCAAAAGGTGTCCCAAACCAACTCAAGAGAGGAGATCTCAAACCAATTGTAAGAGGTTGGCTAGACTTCATTGGGCGTTCTATATTGCTCACTAGCAACCGTTCTGAGGTCACGGTCAAGAGAGCAGTGATGATTCATTGCATTATGCTGGGAAAAGAAGTGGAGATTCATCATCTGATTGCTTGTGAGATTTACACAATTGCAAACAAGAACTCCACTGAAGCCAAACTGGCTTACCCAAGCTTAATCTCTTTGCTATGCAAAGATGCTGGGGTGAGGATAGGAGTAGATGAATTCATCCCAATTGAACATCCAATCACCAAGAAGTCAATGGAAGGACAAATGCAAGATAACTCTATCAAAAGGAGGGCGCAGGAATTCCTCCCTGACCTTCCTGAAATTGACTACTGGGCCAGCCTAGAAGCATCTATTGCCAAGCTGCAAGAAACTATGGAACAAATTAAGGAAGAACAGTAGAATCAAAACTGCATGCTCTGCAAATTGCTAAAGGAACAAGAGAAGCAGGGGCGTGAGCTACAGGAGCTGAAGCGCCAGAAGCTCTCCCTTGAAGGGTCAAATACCCCACAAGTTGAGGGAGCATCCACTTCTCAAAATCAAGGTTGTTCAGTCCTAACTCAATGATAACCTCTATCGTTAGGAGTCTATTTTAGAGTTATTTAAATTTTTGTTTTCTATTACTATTAGTCTTATCTTATATTTATTTTTGAGTCTTGTTTTTAATTCATGATTAATAAAATTTAAGGTTCATGTCTTAAAGCTATGAATGTCCTATGAATCCATCACCTCTCTTAAATGAAAAATGCTTTAATCACAAAAGAACAAGAAGTACAGGATTTTGAATTCATCTCTGAAACTAGTTGAATTAGTTTGATGTGATGACAATACTTTTTGTTTTCTGAAAGAATGCTTGAATAGTGCATATGTCTTTTGAATTTTTTGATTAAAGAATGTTAAACTTGTTGGCTCTTGAAAGAATGATGGAAAAGGAGAAATGTTATTGAGGATCTGAAAAATCATCAGATTAATTTTTGAAGCAAGAAAAAGCAGTGAATTCAAAAAAAAAGAGAAGAAAAAAAGAAGAGAGAGAGCAAGCAGAAAAAGCCAATAGCCTTTTAAACAAAAAAGCAAGGGTAAAAATAAAAAATGATCCAAGGCAAAAAGAGCGTACTTAGGAACCCTGGACACCTCTAATTGGGGACTCTAGCAAAGCTGAGTCACAATCTGAAAAGGTTTACCCAGTTATGTGTCTGTGGCATGTATGTATCTGGTGGTAATACTGGAAGACAGAGTGCTTTGGGCCACAGCCAAGACTCATAAAATAGCTGTGTTCAAGAATCATCATATTTAACTAGGAGAATCAATAACACTATCTGAATTCTGAGTTCCTATAGATGCCAATCATTCTAAACTGCAAAGGATAAAGTGAGATGCCAAAACTGTTCAGAGGCAAAAAAGTCACTAGTCCCGCTCATCTAATTGGAGTTAAGTTTCATTGATATTATGGAGTCTATAGTATGTTCTCTTCTTTTTATCCTATTTGATTTTCAGTTGCTTGGGGACAAGCAACAAGTCAAGTTTGGTGTTGTGATGAGCGGATAATTTATACGCTTTTTGGCACTGTTTTTAGTATGTTTTTAGTACATTTTAGTTAGTTTTTAGTATGTTTTTATGAGTTTTTATTTAAAATTCACTTTTCTGGGCTTTACTATGAGTTTGTGTGTTTTTCTGTGATTTCAGGTAATTTCTGGCTGAAATTGAGGGACCTGAGCAAAAATCTGATTTAGAGGCTGAAAAA
>NC_029781.3:75994763-75995363 GCF_000817695.3 Arachis duranensis | reverse complement strand
AGGTAATTTCTGGCTGAAATTGAGGGACCTGAGCAAAAATCTGATTCAAAGGCTGAAAAAGGACTGCAGATGTTGTTGGATTCTGACCTCCCTGCACTCGAAGTGGATTTTCTGGAGCTACATATACCCAATTGGCGTGCTCTCAATTTCGTTAGAAAGTAGACATCCTAGGCTTTCCAGCAATGTATAATAGTCCATACTTTGTCCGAGATTTGATGGCCCAAATCGGCGTTGCAAATCAGCTTCAGAATTCCCGGCGTTTAACGCCGGAACTGGCACAAAAGTTGGAGTTAAACGCCCAAATTGGCACAAAAGCTGGCGTTTAACTCCAAGAAAAGTCTCTACACATGAAAGCTTGAATGCTCAGCCCAAGCACACACCAAGTGGACCCTGGAAGTGGATTTTCACGTCATTTACTCATTTCTGTATATCCTAGGTTACTAGTTCACTATAAATAGGATCTTTTGACATTGTATCTTTATCTCATGACACTTTACATGTTTCATACTGTACTTTCTACGGCATGAGTCTCTAAACCCCATGGTTGGGGGTGAGGAGCTCTGCTGTGTCTTGATGGATTAATGCAATTACTACTGTTTT
>NC_029781.3:75966657-75994596 GCF_000817695.3 Arachis duranensis | reverse complement strand
ATTCTACTTTAGATTGAGTGGATATCTCTTGGGTTCTTTAACCAGAATCTTCGTGGTATAAGCTAGAATGTATTGGCGGCCATTCTTGAGAATCCGGAAGGTCTAAACATTGTCTGTGGTATTCTGAGTAGGATTTAGGGATTGAATGACTGTGACGAGCTTCAAACTCGCGATTGTGGGGCGTTAGTGACAGACGCAAAAGAATCACTGGGTTCTATTCCGACATGATCGAGAACCGACAGATGAATAACCGTGCTGTGACAGAGCGCGTTGAACATTTTCACTGAGAGGATGGGAGGTAGCCATTGACAACGATGAAACCCTACATACAGCTTGCCATGGAAGGAGCCTTGTGTGCATGAAAAAGAAGACAGTAGGAAAGCAGAGATTCAGAAGATAGAGCATCTCCAAAACCTCAACCTGTTCTCCATTACTGTAAAACAAGTATTTATTTCATGTTTTTCTATTTTTCACAATTAAACATGAGAATTATTGATATCCTGACTAAGAGTTACAAGATAACCATAGCTTGCTTTAAGCCGACAATCTCCGTGGGATCGACCTTTACTCACGTAAGGTATTACTTGGACGACCCAGTGCACTTGCTGGTTAGTTATGCAGAATTACAAAAGTGTGATTGCAGTTTCGTGCACCACATGCTATGACCCTGGTAGCTCTCGCCCTTCGAGCTCGGACAGTCTGTAGTAGCACTTTCCCAGTACTTCTATGACTCGGTAGGGTCCTTTCTAGTTTGCTGCCAGCTTTCCCTCTCCGAGTCGAGTTGTTCCGATATTATTTCAGATTAGGATGAGGTCGTTCTCTACAAAACCTCATAGTACTATCTTTTGATTGTATCTTGAAGCCATTCGACGTTTTAATGCCTCTTCCCTGATTCGAGCTCTTTCTCGAATTTCTAGAAGTAGGTCGAGTTCTTCCCTTTGAAGTTGGGAATTGGCCTCTTCACTATAATAGATCACTCTAGGTGACCCTTTTTCGACATCTACTGGGATCATTGCCTCCATCTCGTAAGCTAATCTGAAAGGGGATTCCCTCGTGGTGAAATGTGGCGTTGTTCGATATGCCCATAGGACTTGTGGGAGCTCTTCGGCCCAAGCTCCCTTTGCATCCTGTAATCTTCGTTTTAGCCCGGCCAATATGACTTTGTTGGCAGCTTCTGCTAGTCCATTGGCCTGAGGGTGTTTGACGAACGTAAATTGGTGTTTTATGTTCAAATCGGCTGCCAATTTTCTGAAGCCCATATCTGTAAATTGAGTACCATTGTCTGTGGTGATGGAGTATGGAACCCCAATCCTTGTGACAATGTTTCTATATAGAAATTTTTGACTTCTTTGAGTGGTGGCGTGAGCTATGAGTTCTGCTTCAATCCACTTTGTGAAATAGTCTATCCCTACTATGACGAATTTGACTTGTCCGGTTCCCTGAGGGAAAGTTCCGAGAAGGTCAAGTCCCCATTTTGCGAATGGCCGAGGTGAAATTACGCTGATGAGTTCCTCTGGCGGGGCGATGTGGAAGTTGGCATGTTTCTGACATGGTGGACATGTCTTTACGAATTCATTGGCTACTTTTTATAGAGTTGGCCAATAAAATTCTGCCCGGAGTACTTTTTTGGCGAGTGCCTGTGCCCTAAGATGATTGCCACAAATGCCAGTGTGTACTTCTTCTAAGACTTCCTTTGTGTTGGAGGTCGGGACACATTTTAACATGGTATTAAGATCCTTCTTTTGTATAGAGTATTGTTTATGATAGTTTAATATTGGGCGTCCCGTTTTAACCTCTTTGCCTCCTTTCCATCTGCGGGGAGCGTTTCTGTTTTGAGGTAGTTAATTATGGGAGTCATCCATCCTTGATCATGACCTATTATGGTTAGGACTTTTTCTTCTTTTATGATTGACGGATTCTACAGCGTTTCTTGGATGAGGCTTCTATTGTTACCCCCTGGTTTGGTGCTGGCTAGTTTTGAGAGTGCATCAGCTTGGGTGTTCTGTTCTCGGGGTATGTGGCGGACCTCATATTCCCTGAGTTTTCTGAGTTGCTCCCTGGTTTTGTCCAAGTACTTTTTCATGGTGGGATCTTTGGCTTGGTAGCTCCCTGCTATTTGTGAGGTAACTACCTGTGAGTCACTGAAGATGATGAGCTTTTGAGCTCCAACCTCCTTAGCCAGCTTCAAACCAGCCAGTAGTGCCTCATACTCGGCTTGGTTATTTGAAGCAAGGAACTCAAATTTGAGGGAAAGCTCGATTTGGGCTCCTGGTCACTTTCTATGATAACGCCTGCGCCGCTTCCAGTTTTGTTTGAGGAACCGTCCACATAAAGATTCCATTCTTAGGAATTTCCAGAGTGTCTGTAAATTCTGCAACGAAGTCAACTAGATATTGCGACTTGATGGCCGTCCGAGATTCATATTGAAGGTCGAATTCGGACAACTCGACTGCATATTGCAAAATTCTGCCTGTTAGGTTCGTTTTCTGAAGAATCCCTTTTATGGGTTGGTTGGTCCGAACCTTAATGATGTGAGCTTGGAAATATGGACGGAGCTGTCGAGAGGTTAGTATGAGAGCATAGGCGAATTTTTCTATTTTTTGGTATTTCAACTCGGATCCTTGTAATGCTTTGCTGATGAAGTATACAGGTTGTTGCCCATTGTCGTCTTCTCGGACTAATGCTGAGGCTACTGCCCGACTTCCTACTGCGAGATACAATATAAGTGGTTCTCCTTCCCGAGGTCGAGTCAGGATAGGAGGCTGCTTCAGGAATCTTTTGAAATCTTGGAAGGCCTGCTCGCACTCCGTTGTCCATTCAAACCTCTTTCCCATCCTTAGAGTAGCATAGAAGGGGAGAGATCTTATTACTGATCCCGCTAGAAATCTGGACAAGGCTGCCAACCTTCCATTGAGTTGTTGTACTTCCTTGACACAAGTCGGGCTTTTCATGTCGACTATGGCCCGGCATTTATCCGAGTTTGCCTCGATTCCTCTTTGTGTGAGCATAAAACCCAAGAACTTGCCCGCTTCTACTGCGAAGGTGTATTTTGTAGGATTAATTCGCATACCTTGCCTTCTTATAGTGTTGAATACTTGGGTGAGGTCGGACAGCAGCATCTTTTCACTTTGTGTCTTTATTAACATGTCGTCCACATATACTTCCATGATTTTTCCGATGTGATCCGTGAATATTTTATTCATTAATCTCTGATAGGTAGCTCCTGCATTTTTTAGTCCAAAAGGCATGACGATGTAGCAGTAGTTTGCTTTCGGGGTTAAGAACAAGGTTTTTTCTTGGTCGGGTGGATACATCGGGATTTGATTGTATCCCGAATATGCGTCCATAAACGAGAGGTATTTATATCCGGAGGAGGAATCTACCAGAGCGTCGATACTTGAGAGTGGATAAGGATCTTTTGGGCAGGCTTTGTTTAGATCAGTGTAGTCGGTGCACATCTGCCACTTCCCATTCGATTTTTTCACCAAGACAACGTTGGCCAGCCATAGTCGGTACGTGACTTCTCTTATGAACCCTGCCTCCGGTAGGGCTTGTACCTGCTCTTCCACAACTTGGGATCGTTCTGGCCCGAGCTTTCCACGTTTCTGTTGTACTGGTCGAGATCCTGGGTAGACTGCTAGCTTGTGGCACATTAATTTGTGGTCTATGCCTGGCATATCTGCAGCCTTCCATGCAAAAAGGTTGATGTTATCTCTCAAGAACTATACAAGTGATTCTTTTATGTCCCCTTTTAGGATTGTGTCGATATTGGTTGTTTGGTCCAGGATATATTCGATCTGGACTTTTTCTACTTCACCTTTGGGTTGTGGGAGGAGTTCTTCCCGCCTCTGAGCTCCACCGAGTTCAATGGTGTGGAATTCTTCTTTTCTACCTCTGAGATTTAAACTTTTGTTGTAGCAGCGGCACGCCGTCTTCTGGTCTGCTTTTATTGTAGCTATTCCTTCTACAGTTGGGAACTTCATGCATAGGTGTGGAGTTGAGACTACTATACCGAGCTGATTCAATGTTGTCTGACCTATTAAGGCATTATATGATGAGCTTACGTTGACCATAATGTAGTATATTTTGAGTGTTCTTGACTGGTTTCCATTTCCAAAGGTCGTGTGTAGTGAGACATATCCAAGTGGTTGAACTGGGGTGTCTCCCAGTCCGAATAGGCTGTTTGGATATGCTCTGAGTTCTTTTTCTTCTAGGCTGAGTTTGTCGAAAGCAATTTTGAATAATATGTTGGCAGAGCTGCCTTGGTCTATCAGCATGCGGTGGAGATTTGCGTTTGCCTGTACGATAGTGATGACCATAGGATCATCATGTCCTGGGATGATGCCAGATGCGTCCTTTTTGGTAAAAGTAATTGTAGGGATGTCGGGTGTTTCCTCTCTTCCCACGACATGATATACTTCTTTGAGATATCTTTTGTGAGATGATTTGGAGATCCCGCCTCCCGCAAATCCTTCATGGATCATGTAGATGTGTCTCTCAGGTGTACAAGGTGGTCGTTCTGCCTGTACGACATCTTCGTCCCTTCTTCTTTTTCTGGGATCATCTGCTCGGTTCGCCAAATACCGATCTAATTTTCCTTCTCTTACCAGTTTTTCTACGATATTTTTTAAGTCAAAATATTCGTTGGTGGAATGTCCATAAATTTGGTGATATTCACAATATTTTGCCCGGTTTCCTCCTCCTTTTTTGCTTTTGAGTGGTCGAGCTGGAGGTATTTTTTCAGTATGGCATACTTCTCGGTAGACGTCCACGAGGGATACCCGAAGAGGGGTATAATTGTGGTTTTTTTATCTTTTCCCCATGTCGATCTTCCTTTTTCTTGGTTTTCTTGTCCTTATCTCGGGAGGAGTAGGAGAATCCGGATTTTGAAGTCTCTCCGAGTCGAGCGTTTTCCTCCATGTTGATATTTTTCTCTGCTCGTTCTTGTACCTAATTTAGAGATGTGGGATGCTTTTTCGATATGGATTGGCTAAAAGGCCCTTCTCGTAGGCCATTGATGAGGCCCATAATGGCCGCTTCTGTGGTCAGACTTTGTATGTCTAGACATGCCTTGTTAAATCTTTCCATGTAGCTGCGGAGACTTTCCCGATCTCCTTGTTTGATTCCTAATAGACTTGGGACGTGCTTGCTTTTGTCTTTCTGGATGGAGAATCTGGCTAGAAACTTCATGGCTAGGTCGTCAAAGCTTGAGATGGACCTGGGGGGTAGATTGTCGAACCACTTAATCGCTGTTTTTGTTAAAGTAGTCGGGAAGGCTTTGCAGGAAACTGCGTCTGAAGCGTCAGTGAGGTACATTCGACTTCTGAAATTACTGAGGTGATGGCTGGGATCTGTCGTGCCATCATATAAGGCCATATCCAAGAATTTAAAGTCTTTTGGGATTTTGGTCTTCATGATCTCCTTGGTAAATGGATCTTGGTCCTTGCAGGAGCTGTCCTTGTGGGTGGATCGAGTTGCTTTGGCTTTGAGATCGGCTTCGAGTTTTAGGAGTTTGTCTTCCAATTCCCAACGTCGCCTTATCTTCCTTTGTAGGTCCTTCCCAGCTTCTCGCTGATGTTGGGCTTCTTTTTCGAGTTGTTTTAAACGATCTTGAAGCGTCTCAAGGGCTTCCGAGTTTGGTGAGTTTTTGTCTTTGTTGGGTTGCGGGGTGTCTTTTGGTGTGGCGTCCACGTTTTTGTGTGGTGTTCTGTCTTCTAGACCTGAATCGTGGTCGTTGTCCTGGTTGTCCGCCATGGTGATGGGATGACTTCCAGGTTCCCCGGCAACGGCGCCAATGTTCCGAGAGTTACCTGAAACTGTAGGTCGATCTCGGATGAGATCTTCTGTACTGGTCTGAGCTGCTGTGTCTGACTTGATGATGGTGGCCGGAGCCGCCGTGTCCGACTGGTTGGACTTGGTGGTGATGCTGGTCCTTCGTCACCAAAGGGTGGGGGTACCTGCAAGGGACTCCGATGCTTAAGTTAGCAAGGGTATTAAGCAGGTTTTTACTAGAATCAGAGTATGAGTTATACCTGGGTGCTCCAGTGTATTTATAATAGTGTGGAGTAACCTTTCTGGAGATAAGATAGTTATCTTATCTTATCTTTGAGTGAAGTCATCTTATCTTTAAGGGGAACCGCCTTATCTTTCTTTAGACTTTGCCGCCTTTAGATTTGGGCTGTGTCCCTTTGTTTGGGACTGCTTGGGCTTCTTATGGCGATTTGGCCGAGCTCTTTGAGAAGAGGTCGGTAATGGACCAACCTTTCAAGAGGTCGGTCATGGGCCAACCTTCTAAGAGGTCGGTCATGGGCCAACCTTCTAAGAGTTCGGTCATGGGCCAACCTTCTAAGAGGTCGGCCAACCCGGTCCTTTATAGCTCGAACCGATGCATGAACAGAATATAATAAGAAAAAAAGGTTAGAAACGATTTGATTTTGACCCAAGCCCTCAGGGACAAAAATGTACTTAACCTCTTTTTATTTACCAATCACGTAAATGTTGGTAAATTAAAAAAAGAAATTGCATATTTACCGACGATAGTAGTGTCAATAAGATATTGAATTAATTTATAATTATTGAATATTACCAACGGTTTAGCCAGCGGTACAACTAATATTTAGTGGATTTATTTTTTTATTTTGCTACTGCATCCCTCCCAACTACCTCCTCATCATGCATCTTTGCCTCGGCATCACCATTGTCTCCACTACCTCCATCGCCTCCAACCTCTTTACCCTCTCCCTAATTGGACGCATGTGGTTCTCTGGCCTCCACCGCACCTGTGTAGTTCTCGCCCACTGGCGACTTCCTTGTTGACTGGAAGCCGCTCCTCAACATCACTACCCCTAGCAATACTATTGACATCAATGAAGTTGTTTGGATCAAGAACCCATTGACTTAACGAATTTAATTTTTTTTTAAAACTCATATTTTGGCAGTTCAAATGAAAATATAACCATTCATTTTTCTCATTTTCTTTCTTTTTTAATAAAAACATAATTATGATTTGTTTATGACGTTGCTTGCTTGGATTAAATTTTTGGAAAATTGAAAATACATTGATAATTTCTAATGTGTTTGTTATAGAAGGTTGGGTTGAATTGAAAGTATAAAAGTAAAAGGATTTATGTGGTGGTGGTGATGGTGGTAAAGGTTGGAGCAGACAGTGGTGAAATGGGTTAGGAATTAGGTATAAGGTAGGTTAAGTTAGAAGGGTAGTTAAAAAATTTTGGATAAATTTTTATATTTTGGGTAGTTTTGTCAACCGAAACCCATCTTTCATAGGTACAAAGTTATTTTTATTTTTTGTGGATAGATTGTTAGCGTTCTTAACATTTACGGGTAAACATTGTAGTTTATCTTTAATGGTGTTCATGGATCAGGTCATATCTGTAGATCCATGGTAATTATCTACAATTGATTCACAAATTGCGGATATGATCTGATCCGCACCCTTAAAGGATCTAATTGCGGATATCTAGTATATATCCATGGATCCGATCTGTAAATCCGCAGATTCTCATATTAATAATTAGAAAAAAATAAGTAATATATATATATATATATGTGTGTGTGTGTGTGTGTGTGTGTGTGTGTGTGTGTGTTACTTCAGCCTTCACAATCCTAATTTCACATTTCACCATATTTTCGACACTGTAACCAATCACTCTCAAGTCTTACCAACACTCAGAGATGAGAGACCCCTAAATCAACTACTCCTTCTTACCTGAACACCATTGGAAACTATTCATCGGAGATCCCTCATTATTCCTTGCTCTTCGTCGCGTTCTCGTTGCTCCTTCTTCAGTAGTCATGGTCTGAGTCTATGGCTCTCGCCGCCTCTTGTTCTCGCCATGTTCTCGGCGTCAGTCGTACTTAGTTCTTGCCACATTGTTGTTTTCCCCTCTTCATCGGGTTCTTGCCGCTCCTTCTTTAGTGATCGTGGTCCGTGGTTCGAACGTTCTCGCCGCCACGCGTTCTCATCACGTTTTCTCCATCAGTCATACTCAGTTCCTGCCATATCGTTGTTCATCCTTCTTTATCACATTCTCGACATTTGAAAGTTGTGAATAATCCTATTATGTTTTTTTAAAGAACTATGATGTTGTTATTGTTTATATGAGATGCTATTGTTCTGAGATTCTAAATCTAAGGTGTCGGAATGGTTTGTTTGCTTGTAGGATTGTGTTGTCTGGAATGGCTGATAAGCTAGTAGTTACAAACAACACAAGTGGGTTTGAGGTGGAGAACATATTAGAGTATAATTAGGATCAATTAGATCAATTAGCATTATTTAACATATCTGAATATTTATTATAGTATATTATATCTTTGTTATTTCGATTCTCTTAGCACCTATAAATACCTTCTTATATATCATTTTAGACAATTTGAATACACTCAAACATTTTTTCTATTCTTCTCTCCTACCTTTATAACATGGTATCAGAGCCATGGTATCCCCCTTGAGGTGGATAAGTTGATTTTATTTTGGTGAAATCACCGTACTTTTCATACTTTTCTTCTACGCCATTTTTTCTTGTCTTTTGTCACTTTTTTATGTTTTTTCACCTCACCGACTACCCTATCCTCTCTGTCTTGTATCTTTCTAACTTGAATAAGTCAAACACCATTGTCATTTACTACTTACCTATTCTTATGGAGAAATAATATATTTTTTGCTTTCCTTGTGGCAATTCCATATGTGTTCCCTTCTGGCAGTTCTGTTTGCATTTCATTCTGGCAGTTTCATCTTCGATTCCTTCCGACAGTTCCGTCTGCGCTTTCCTTGTGGTAGCGCAGTTCCGTATGTGTTTTCTTGTGGCAGTTCCATCTGTGTTTCTTTGTGGCAGTTTCATCTGTGTTTCCATCCGGCGTTCTGTCTACGCTTCCTTCTGGCAGTTCCGTCTTTGCTTTCTTCAAGAAATTTCATTTGCATCCGTTCTATCAATTTATGCATTTCTTTTTATTTCATTATTTTAAATAAGTTTCAAACTCAAGTTATCACTTGAGTTTGAGGGTGAATGTTAGAGTATAATTAGGATCAATTAGATCAATTAGCATTATTTAGCCTATCTGAGTATTTATTATAGGATATTACGTTTTTGTTATTTCGATTATTTTAGCACCTATAAATACCCTATTATATTTTATCAATCCAAACAACTTGAATACACATAAACCTTTTTTTTACTCCTCTCTCTCTTACCCTTTTTAACAATTCCTACTCCACCAAGTGTTGTTATATCGACACCTTCTGAATCGCAAGGAAAGAGGAATTCGTTACTAATTCAGCCTTAAGTGATACTCCTACTTTGGGGATAGAGACACAGATAGGCCAACCAGATAAAAGAAAGGCTAATAGGCCCCCTTCTATTGTTTGTGATTACTTTAAAAAAAGGAAAAGGGAACTAAGTCTCAATATAAACATTGTTTGAAATGGTTACAATGTCATAGTCGTAAGGATGAGACCTCTAACCTAAAAAAACAATGAAACTTATGCGAAGAACCTAGAAAATCATGTGTATAACTTCTCATTATATTAATGATGGTAGGATATTTAATAAGAAAATCTTATCTTTTAACTTGATTGCTGATCATACTGGTGCTATCATAGGAAAAGCTTTAGAGAAATGTTTGAAACATTAGGGTATTCGCAAGCTTTGTGCTGTAACTATAGATAATGCTAGTGAAAACTTTGTTATTGTGAATACTTTGGTTAAAATCATGTGAGAATAGAATGGTTGTACCATGTTGGGTGTGAAATTTGTCCATTTGAGACGTGTTGTCCATACCTTGAACTTAATTATTTGTGATGGTTTAAAAGATTTAAGCTCCTCTATTGCTATGATAAGAACTTCCTATAAGTTTGTGAAGTCATCTCCATCTAGATTAGCAACCTTTGTGTCCACGAGGCAAACAATACTAGTGATTAGATGATTATTCTTGATGTACTAACTAGGTGGAATTCCACCTATATGATGTTGGAAGTGGCTGAAAAGTTTGAAAAGGCATCTGCTTGCCTTGCGAGAGAAGATGCTCATTTTGAAAGAGATGTTGATGATGATGGGGGGCCTCCTAGTGATAAGGATTGGAGTAGAGCTCGTATTTTCTTATAATTTTTGTAAATTTTCTATCATACAACTCTTTTTCTAGTTCTTTGAATATCACTTTAAATACTTTTTTCATGTGTTGTATAAAATATTATGCACTTTGAATAAATGGATTGTGAGTGATGATGGTGTTGCGTGGGATGGCATCAGCTATGAAAGCTAATTTTGATAAGTATTGGAATGATTATGATCACTCTTACATTTCTACTCTTTTTACTTCAAGTGGCAAAGTCAATAAGCCATCTTTAAATTATCTATTGCTTGTTGCTATTTTCCTTAATCTTCAGTATGAAGGTGAAAAGTCTTCAAGGATCTTCAGAAAATTGAAGGATATTATTCTAAATTATCTGAGCAACATAGCATACGAAATCCGCACCCCCCAAAGATACTCAAGATACTAGTTTTTCTTCTGATACTATGAGCAAGTGGAAACAAATACAACGAATAAATGATGACATGTCATCATGTCATGTTTTTCTATGCTTTTTCATACAAAAATTTGATGATTAGTACTTAAATATTACATTCTTTTGTGCTTAAATGGTATATTTTCTTGATCTTTTGATTTTATAAATTTTTGTAGGAAATAAGTAGAAAAAGAAGCAAAATAGCACAAAACAAACTAAAAAGAAGAAAAGAGAAATTTTGGAACACACTTTAAAATTTGAGCACGCTTTAGAACTTTAGGCCACGCTGACATTATTAGCATCATGAATTATATCATGCATGCATGCATTTAATGACCGCACCAATAATGAAAGCATGCATAAAATACATGAAACGTTAATTAATTAAGCCAATAAATGCCATGGCCAATGAAAGCATTCAAACTTTAATTTCTAATGCAGTTAACGTTAATGCACTAAGCATTATTAATTAAAGCCATGCATTGCAATTGGCAAATGAGTGCTTTAATGTTAATGCATTAAGCTTTATTAAAGTAAATGCAAGCATGCATGTAACGTTGCAATATGAAGCAAGGGAGCGTCCAAGTAAGCCAAAGCTAGTAGTGTTGCGTTGGCTTTAATAACCGAGCGCTACATCATTGATAGGCCAAGGAAAAGCAACGTGCACCAAGGGAGACAAAGAAGCAAGGCATCAGCGCTCAAAGAGAGAGCGCTAAGTTAACTTAGTTAACTTTATCGTGGGGCTCAGCAAGGAAAATCATGGCGCAGCACACAAAATACATTCACCAAGGCTCGAATCAAGCACATATGCGAGCTCTCTCCAAATCAAAAGAGGCGCTGCGCTTTCTCTTTTAACTGAGCGCTACAATTGAACATTGCACGAGCCTGGAATCAGCAATATTGAATGCTGCACTGCCTTAGTTAACCGAGCACTCTCCTGAAAGGTTCCCACACACCAAATTAACTTGAACCAAGCAACCTTGATCCATGTCTCCAAACTAATTACACCAAGGCCATTCAGATCCACTCTTCTTCAAATTCAAAGAAAGCAAAGCCCATTATCATCACTCAAAGGCACAAGAGATAGTTAGAATAGGAATTTCATTTAATTGTAATTTGTTTTTAATTTCATTTTTATTTTCATTTTTGTAAAAAGCCTATATAAGGTATCATTTTCATTTTTGTAGGAAGGCTAGCTCCAATAAGGAGCAGTAGGAGTAGAATAGAGAACTCTCTTTTAATTTTCCTTTTTTGAATTTGAAGGATTGGAGATCAAATCTGAGATTGTTTTCTATTTTCATTTTACTTTCCTCTGCAACTTCTACTTTCTTTCTGATTTTGATTTTGGAACTCTAACTGGAGAATTCTCTTGGATCTCTCCATCGTTGAGTTTTCCCTTTGATTTTCTTGTTTCTGATTTTGTGAATTAAAGATTTGATCTCAATTGTCTCTTTGAATTTCATACTGAAGCAAGTTCTCAGTTCTGTTTTAGTTCTTATGTAAATCTACACTTCTGTTTAGATCCTTTGCAATTTTCTTCATCTCTTAATTTTTTGATTTACTGCACTTTACATTTTCAGTTCTGTTTGAATCTCAGCACCCAATTTCTTTTATTCTTCCTGTAATTTAAATTTCCAGTTTCTTGATCTATTGCTTTCTTTAATTTTCAGCACCCACTCCCCTTTACATTCACTGCAATTTATATTTCTTGTCATTTAAGTTTCTGCAATTTACATTTCTTGCTATTTAAGTTTCTGTCCAATTTACTTTTTGCACTTTAAATCTTCTTGTCAATTACTTTCTGCTGCATCAATTATCACTCACCAATGTTAGCTTGACTAAACTAATCACCCACTAAAGTTGCTTGATCCATCAATCCCTGTGGGATCGACCTCACTCTAAGTGAGTTTTACTACTTGATACGACCCGGTACACTTGTCGGTGAGTTTTGTGTTGGATCGTTTTCCACACATCAATAAAGCTAAGTGAGCTCAAGAAGAATGAGATGGATAGGTATTTGAAAGATGAAGTGGCAGAAGATTTTAATGAATTTGATATATTGAGGTGGTGGAGAAAAAAAATTTTGAGGTATCATATTCTCTCTTTCATGGCTAGAGATATATTAGCCATTTCTATTTCTACTGTAGCATCGGAGTTAGTTTTTAGCACCGGAAGTCGTATTCTTAACCCTTATCGTAGTGTTTTGAGTCCCAACACTATAAAGACTTTAATTTGCACTTAAAATTAGTTGAAGCCTATTAAAATTTTAATTGAGCTTGATGAAAAAGATACTGCTGTTGATTCAAGTATATAATGAATTGGTTTAGTTATTTTTTATCATTCTTTATTCTTTATTTTAAAAATTTGCTTACTTTGACATATTTTATTTTAGTTGAATCGAATATAATTATCTTCTAAAATTATTACTCTTGGAGATCCTGACGTTCAAAGTCCATTGCAACCTCATGTACCATTTTAGATATTATTCTCACTAAGTGCTTGTATAATATATAATAACTTAGATTGCTTTTTTAAAATTATTTGATCTAATATGTTTTACTAATTTTTTCATTTGATATTTTCTTAATAGGAATAATGAATAGTTACTGAAATTTAATAAGCTTCCCTTGATGGCTGCTGTTTTAAAGAAAAGGGATCAACTTATTGTAGTATTATTGTTTTATTTTAAGTATTTACAGTTGTTTTAGACTTTTAGTGTGTTTTAGTGCTGCTATTTTATTTTAAATGAGACATTTTAGTGCTTGTTATCCTAAGTAATTATTGAAAGTGCTTGTTGGAAAATTTGATATTATATCTACTTATTTATATATTTTAATTAATAATTGTTATTCATATATTGTAATATTTTATTTTTATTATTTAAAAAAATTGTTTAAAAATATTTTAAAAATAAAGAAGTTTAAAAACGTGAAAGAAAAATAGTTTTATTAAATTTTTCATATAGAAATATAATTTTAAATAAAATTTAAGATTTACAGAAATATTCGATATCGGATCTGATCTATTAGATCCAACCCTTAACAATGCATATATAATATTCGATTCGATCCAATAAAAATTATAAAGATCGAATCAAAATTTTGTCCATATTCAATTTAATCTGTGTACACTCCTATTTATCACTTTAATATAGTTGAAAAGCCTTTCACTATTTACTCCTTTGGGTCTTTCCACGCTTGATTGTAGGACTATTTCTGTCATTGACAATGGTGCTACGGACAAAATGGATACCTGAAACCTAGTCGTACTTAATCATGTAAGTTTAAAATGGTCTACCATATTATCTGCCACCCTCCCCCGTTCATAGCCTATTACTTTTATCCGCAATTATAAACTCACTGTAATCATATTTACTTGTTTAGCTTTTGCATGTTCATTTCCCAAATAGGATTCTTTGGTCTAATTAAGAAAGCATACACCTTAATAATACCTAATTTAAGCACCCACTTTAAATATAACAGCGTCACAATTGTACAATATTCTATTTTATTCGTCCTTTATTTTTCTTAAGGTAATTATGACAAAAAAAAAGGTTCTTATACTGTAGCACCTCATTAGCCTAAATCTTATTTTTAGTCGTAAAGCAAAGAATAATAAAGTGTCACGACAGTTTTAAAGTTTATAATATATAAAATATGTCCAAAAATTTATATAACTAGAAACCTGATGAAGGAATAAAGCTCAAAATCGCGTAAAGCGGAATTGCAAAACGCGAAGCGTTCACACACGATAACTAAACGCGTAGGCACAAGAAGGTGAGAGAATACTACAACAAAAATAAAGTGAAATAAGACATAAGGGAGATCATCCTTCGCTCTGTCACCATATCCGCAAACTCACTATGGTGGGTTGCGACCTGCATCTGAAAACAACAACAACATATGGTATGAGAACTGAAGGTTTTCAATATGGTAACAGTACCCAATATATAAGATGTAAGCTTCCGAGATTCTAAAGGCAATCCTAGAACTTCACATCAAAAATAGGTATTCAAGCTTAAAACAAATAATTAACTTAAACCAAACACCATAAATAAGGTTATCTAAACTTAGGGGATTTCTAACTAATATCAAATCACATCGCTGTATCCCACAGCCTTCACCAACCTAACCTCCATGCGATCCCATTGCCACCGCCTACCGAGCCTCCTCAATCCCAGTAGAAAACACAAGTAATGTAGATAAGTAAAGTACATATACAGCAATTAGAACAATTAGCAAGTAAACATGTGTTTCATTTAGACATAACAGAAATTAAGCAAAGCAATCAAACAAGTAGAAGATGCATATGATGAATGCCTGTCATATGCGAGCAGGATACAACCTCAACCTTCACATCTCAACGTAAGCGGGATTAAACACCGTCCTTACGGTGGCGCCACGACCTCGATAAGCGAGAGACTGCCACAGCCTTTGCCCGATGCGCATAGCGACTCAACAGTCTCAGCATAAAATAATATATCAGTGGCTTTCACAAATAATTTTCAGTAGTCAGTAAAGTTATCTTTTGACTCCGAGTCTTAGACTCATCTCAAACATCATTAATCCGTAACTCCACAACTCATTACCTTAAACATCATTACAGTACTTCGCCATCTCACTCGACTAATCCATCCTCAATGCTCCAGAAACTTAAGTCTCTGTCTTCTAACCATTTTACCAGAAAATATCTAGTTAAACCCACTTATAGTATTCTCTATGTTGCAAAGCCTAAAAACAAGTTAAGACATCCTAGATAAGCGTTACAGAAGTTTACAAGCTTGATGAGAAGGTAAAACAATTAAAAACAAGGTTTTCTTTGACAAACAAGGCAGTGTGCGTATGCATAGAGTTGTGCGTACACACTCTCTGAAGACTTTTCTCAAAGTGTGCGTATGCATAAAGGTGTGCATATGCACAGAAGGTAAAATTTTCCATTTTGCGTGCATGCATGGATATGTGCAAACGCCCTCAACAAAATGCACTTCTCAGCTTGTGCGTACACATAATGTTGTGTGTACGCACAACTTGCAAATTTCACCAAGTATGCGTGCGCACCAAAGTGTGCGAACGCTCACAATAGTAGGCATATCCCTGTGTGTGCGTGCACACCAGAATGTGCGTACACACGTTTTTTGAAAATCACACGGTGTGCATGCGCACAAAGGTGTGTGTATGTAACACCCTAATTACCCTAAGCCTTACCTCTAGCCGTAAAGTAAAGGTTAATCAAAGGTTACGACAATTCTAAGGCTTATACATACATACATACATATATATATATATATCAGAATTACAAAAGTGTGAAATGTTCACACGAAGCTAACGCACAAGATACAAGGTATAGATGCAAAAGAATAGAACATATATAGATATAATAGCAATATGATCATATGGAACTAGCCGCGGCTTGCGGAGTTTAAGCCGACTAGTTTATACAGACATACAAAGTTTTGGACTTAAAACAGCTTATACAACTTATCTCTCAAGTAAGCCTCTAAGGCCATAAAGGTAAATATACAAAGAGATGTGAGAGTAACTATAATAAAGTAAAGTAAAAATAAACCAAGGAGGAACCATACTCCGCTCTGTCACCATATCCGCAATCTCACCGAAGTGGATTTGTTACCTGCGTCTGAAAACAACAACATATGGTGTGAGAACTGGAGGTTCTCAATATGGTAACAGTGCCCAATAATGTAAGATGTAAAGCTTCGGGACGCCGAAGGCAATCCTAGAACTTCACATCGAACAGATATTCAAGCTTAACATCAATAAATAAATAAATTAAACCATAAACCATAAGCAGGGTTATCTAAACTTAGGGGGGTTTCTAACTAAAACTAATCACCGCTGTCCCACAGTCTTCACCAACCTACCCTCCGTGCGATCCCATCGCCACTGCCTACCTAACCTCCTCAGCACAAGACAAACACAGATAATGCAAGCAAGGAAATGCAGGTAGTATTCATATATATATAACAAGTAATTCAAGAAGCAAGTATGTATGTTATACAATTAGGCAAACTCAAGTAATCAAAGCAAGCAAGCAAGCATATAGAAGATGCATATGATGAATGTTTGTCCTATTAGCTGTGATATCACATGTCGGTTATAGTGCCAAACCTGACAGAAAATCCGGTCGACAACTCCCCGATTAGTCTCTCTATTGCGCATAAGGAGGAATAATTCCGAGGGATGAGTGCCCTACCACCTTCTCCTTTCAGAGGAAAACATTCCAAGGGAGCGTGCCCTACCATCTTCCTTTGGTTGCCGCATGATTCTGTGGGTTAGTGCCCTACCACCTTGCAATTAGAGAGAAACCCATGCTTAGGAGGAAAATTCCGAGGGATGAGTGCCCTACCACCTTCTCCTTTCCAAGGGAAACATTCTGAGGGAGCGTGCCCTACTACCTTCCTCTTTTTTAAGGGAAACATTCTGAGGGAGAGTGCTCTACCACCTTCCTCTGGTTGCGAAAAATATGAGTGAGAAGCTCTGCTTCAACTCTCACGTCCGAATGTAGACGAGAGACTGCCACAGCCCCTACGACGGAGAATAATGCATATCGTAATCATATATTCAAATCTCAGAGGTCATTCCTCGTAGCACACTTCCACTCATACTCATTCCATCAACCATAATAATTCATTTCCAAGTTTTCACTCATCACAACCATCATCAGTTCATAACTTTCCATTCCTAACTCACTAGTTCCTCATTTTTCCACTTCCAGTACCATTCTTCTTTTTCACTCCACCAAACCCATCCTCGGTACACCAGAAACCTAAACCTCCGTTTGCTAACTTTCTAAAGTAAAACCCAAATTAAACCTCCTAGGACCTTTCGCATATTCTGATACCCGAAAATAAGCCAAAGAGTTTTAAAGAGGTGCCGTAGAAGTATACAAACTTGTTGGGAAGGTGAAGTGGTTTAAAAACAAAGTTTAAGTTATAAAACAGGGCATGTGCATACGCATAGGGGTGTGCGTGGCACGCCCAAAAAGATTTTCAAAGCATGTGCGTACGCATATGGGTGTGCGTATACACAAGTAGCAAATTTTGTAATTCTGTTCACTCGCACAAGGCGTGTTAGCGCCCCCAACAGACTGACCTTCCCAACGTGTGCGTGCGCACAAGTTGTAAGACTCCATTAGTTATGTGTGCACACAGGTCGTGCTAGTGCTCTCACCAGCAGGCCTTTCCCCGCTTGTGCATGCGCATAGGTTTAAAAGTTTACGGGGTTGTGCGTGCGCACATACCAGAAATCACAAAATTCTGCAACTCTGCATAATTTTAGATTTTGACACCAAACTTTGAATGATTATAACTTCCTCTACAAAAATCTAAATTTTACAAACTTTATATCAATTTGAAGATTTTCAATGAATTTTAATTTAAATCAAATTTCAACAAATTTCAAAAATCGAGGCTCAAGTTATGATCTATCCAAGTTCACCAAAAATCAATTTTTACCAAAATCCACCAATGGCTCAATTTCTTGTAATGCATAACCATAACCAAAACAAACCATTCCAAACTCCAAATTACATCATAACTTACCCTTTTTGTCACATTCCACCATTCATACCAAGGTTTCTTTCACATTTCATTATTCTCAACCACCAACAAATTCATCAATCATAAATCTATCAATGTCAATCATCATAACCAATCTCATTTCATCTCAATCTATATATTTAACACCTAAAATTACTCAACCATTATACCATATATTACTACCAATTCATAATTTTCAATTCAATCATGTATCCACACTCATAATCATCACCAAACTTCAACAACCTCAACCACCAAAACAAAATACCATCAACAACAATAATTCACATATTTATCATCAACCTTCATAATCATTAAATACCAATAATCACCAACAACATATATCATCACACATCATAATCATTATTCAACCTCTTATCTCAACACAATGTCAATAATCCATCATCATGCTACATATACTCAAATTCATCATACATCACATTCATCAACATCCAATTTCAATCCGATCCTATGGTCCACTAGCCTAAGTGTCCAGAAATATTACATATTACATAAAGAAAACCGAAACCATACCTTGGTCGATTCCCAAAATGCACCAAACATCAAAACGAAGCCACCAAACTCGATCCAAAGCCTCAACAATTACCCGCTACTAGAGATCACCTAAACATGCAAAACCACAAAATCTACTCAAAACTATAACTCTAAAAATGCATAATTCTAGGGCTGGAAACTGGAGATTGACATGTGATTTTTTACCAGGTTTGCTTAGATGGAAATGTAGAACTCGATAAGAGCTTCACTTAGCCACAAACGGCTCCTCAATCGGAGCTCCGGATCAAAAGTTATGAAGCTTTGAAGGAGGAGGTGAATAGTAACCAACCCTCACCTCTCCTCTCTTCTCAAGCTGCGCCCCTCTCTTTTTGGTAAGGAAAATGAGCTGAAAAGCTCATTTAATGAGCTTATATATGTTGGGTCTTGGGCCTGATTTGGGTCCGGTCCATCTCGTTAGCATTTTAACCCGTTTGGCCCACTTTGGGCCAAAACCTTTAAGATTAGTGCTCGGTTTTCAATTCTAAATTATTTTTATCCTTTCAAAACAATAAATCAATCTTCAAAAATCTTATTTTCCAAAATACGCGGTACTGGACAGACTAGAGCCGGTACTACCAGCTTAGGCGCCAGTGTGCATTTTTACAAAAACTTTTCGAAGAAGGTACATTTTCCAGCTCAGAAAAATCTACTAAAATCAAATCTCATATTTATATTTTCAAATTAAAACTTCTAAATTTTGAATCTACTCTGGAAACTTAAAAATTATTATTTTATTAAAACGGTTTTGCTGGTTCTTAGAGTGTACACACAAGTGAAAACATGACCCCTATTCAGAGCACGCGCACAATAGTGTACGTGCACACACAAACCAAAACTCATAATTTCTGCAACATCATAGAAATTAGATTTTCGACACCAACTTCCAATAATCATATCTTTTTCTACAAAATTTTGATTTCCACGAAATCTATACCGTTTTAAAGCTCGTTGAATTATTTTTAATTTGATACAAAATTTAATTAATTTCAAAAATTGTAGCTCAAGATATGATCCATCAAAATTTACCCAAAATTGATTTTTTGCCAAAAGTTCACTATGTTCTTGAACCTTCAAAATTCACAACCAAACCAACTCAAAGCCTATTCAATTTTGCCATAAAATACTACCAAATACTATACTTTACCTTTTCATTACAACACCATCAATTCAACATTTACCTCAATCAATTCATTCACCGTAAATCCAATAATTCCACAATTTCTATATCCAAATCCCAATATCAACAACTTTAACATAATCTCACTACTCTTAAGCATCACTTATCCAATTTCAACGTCAACAAATATCATAATTCATCATCATCCCACACAATCATCATTATTCCACCATAATCATTAAAATCATCATACATCACAATTATCAAACAATCAATTTCAATCCTATCCTATGGTCCACTAGTCTAAGTGTCCAGAAACATTACATATTACATAAAGGAAACCGAAACCATACTTTGGCCGATCTTCAATATGCACAAAACACCAAAAGCTTGATTCTAACAAGATCAACAAGCCTTAAGCACCAACACCACTTCCAAAACTTACCAACTATCAAGCTATACACATATAACATACCAAGAATCAACACTATGGCTAACTAAAACATCAAAACATAAGAGTTTGAAGAGACTTGCCTTACCCAACAATATTAAAGGTAAAACCCAATAATATTCCAATGTTAGATCACCCCTAAACAAACAAAATCACAAAATCTACTCAAAAACCATAACCAAAAACACAAAAATGCTAGAGAAGGAAATTAGAGCACGAGTTTAGAATTCTTACCTACAAATGTTAGTTAGAAATGACGAGCTAGATGAGAGTTTCGCGTGACCGCAAACGGCTCGTCAATCGGAGTTCCGTAACTCAAGTTATAGCTTGAGAAAGATGGAGGTGAATAGTGCCACCCTCCCCTCTCTCCCAATCTGCGTTTCTCTCTCTCTTTGGTGCTGAAATGAGGATGCAAATCCTTGTTAAAGGTCTTATATATATTAGGTTTGGGCCCAACTTAAGTCCGGTCTAACCTGTTAGCATTTTTGGTCCGTTTGGTCCAACTTTAGGCCAAAATCTTTAAAATTAGCGTCCAATTTTTTATTTTAAATTATTTTTTTGTCCTTTCAAAATAACAAATTAAATTCTTAAAATCTTATTTACTAAAATGTACAGTATCAGACAGACTAAAGTTAGTACTACCGACTTAAGCGCTGATACACATTTTTACAAAAAATTTTCAAAAAAATACTTTTTTCCACTCAAAAAAACTTATTAAATTTAAATTTCACCTTTATTTTTTAAAAGAATATTTTTATATTTTTAACCTATTTCAAACAATTAAATTATTATTTTTAGTAAAACGATTTTACAAAAATAACTCCGATACTTGCATATACCTTGAATGGAGGATTATTGCTCCTCAAAAGTCCTCCTTATTATTGCTAAACATTTGCCATTACAAGTTACCACGAAAATGGATCCTCTCAATTTTTTTTAACAATTGAGGGAGTAAAGTGTAATCTCTTACCATTTATTTTATACGTGAGACAAGAATAAATATGAGAGAGAGAACAATGAAGGGTTAGAAATCACACTTTACACTCTATTTTTTTTAACAATTGAGAGGATCCATTCCCAATTACCATGCTTTAAATTTCTCTAACAAGCCAATCCTATTCGGCGTCGTATCCTTTAACATTCTACAAACGAATTATTTCATCCTGGTTTCTTTCTTTCCTCACCCATTAATCTCCATAATTGTCTCTTATTGTTTCGTCCAAGTAATTTTTGTCAATATAATAATAATAAGTATATATATAAAAAGTAAACCACTTTAAAATTGGCCCTATCTTAATTTTCAAAAATTATGTTATTACCAGCTTCAAATCAAAATAAACTAAACAAAAAATTGCTAAAAAAACATTTAAAATTTAGAAAATTTAAATTGTCCACTTCCAAATTCCAAATGAAAAAGTACAGAAATTAACTTAGTTAATTAAAATTAGTCAATTTTAGAATTTAAATTTATAATTTAAAATTTAAAATTAACGATATCTTATTCAGGATATAGATTTAAGATAAACAAAATAAATTTAAAAAAATTGACTGATGGAAAAAAAATAATTACCTAACATTACTCTTAAATAATTTCTAACAACAGTGGCAGGCATATTAAATTTTACCAAAAGCCAGCATGCTACTAAGGTTATGTTAGATGTCATAGGTGGTTGTTTTTTGTTAAGTTGTTGGTCACATAAACGTCACAAAAAATAGAGCGAAGCCAAGAAGAAGGATATGGATTATTGCATCATGTGTCTTAAGAGAAGTTGCAGCACTCTCAATGACTATTGGGAACTTACAAGTCCCTTTTGATGGATCACTTGTTACAATTTCCGCCAGTCCATCGAAATCACATGCCTCAATGCTTTGATCCCTTGCTTGAAAGTATTGATTAAAAGCATAAGAAACATTGCCACGAATATCCAAATCGGCACAAGAACAACCATATCCTAAGCTTGTACAATCAGTATTTGCACATGCATACCCTAATGCCTCATAAACAGGACCACTAAATTCTTTAACATCTTCGCTTAACACACACCATTGCTTCTCTAGGTATCTTACCCCTTTTGCTCCCACTGGCCATTTATGATCTTCTCCTTTACCAGAGAAATCTACAGGGAACTTGGGCTTCCCATCGTATTCGAAAATTCCCCAATGACGCTCAAACTTTCCGGGTTCAATGCTCTTGAGATTCTCATCGAAAAGACCAAAGAGATACACATCCAAGACTCCAGGATGAAGAGGGCTTCCTTGTTGGTTTCCTAGTTTCTTAAGGAATCCATGGTAGAATCTTCTTGCTTTATCTTTGTTGGCGCTTTTGTGGCCATCCGTCGGCCATCCAACTTCGCCAACAACGATTTTCATGTCAGAGTAGCCCTCCTTCTTTAGTGCCCAAACAAGGGTATCTACACTTGCATCAAACACATTTGTGTAAGTTGCACCCTTGTCTTCGAATGATCTACCTGCGTCAAAGAATGCCAGTTCTTCTGGAAAATTTGGATTCAAATAAAGGCTAAGGTAAGGATATATGTTGATGAAGAAGGGTGAGTTATTGTCGTTAAGGAATTGGAGTATTTCTTTCATCACATCTTTGATGTCACTTCGAAACTGTCCGTCCGAGGGCTTGTCCGAACCTGAATCTAACACATCGGCATTCAAACACGAAGTAACCTTAACTTGGTCTGCAACTCCTGCCTTCTCAACAGCTTTCTGAATACTCTTCATTGCTGGGAATGTAGAACTTCTATACTTGTTTTCATAGCTCGCCAAGAAAGGCTCGTTTCCAACAGATATGTATCTGCATTATATTCAGGTAATGGTAATGGAAATGAAAACCATGCAATGCAAAAAGAATACCTAATAATGTTTATGAAAAAAATTACAGAAAAATAACTTTTAGTTTGTCAACATTAACCAACTTTAAGGTTAAAATTTATAATTTATAATTCATGTTAAGAATTTATGATTTAGAATCTAAAATTTATGTTAAACAAAATAATTTTAAAAAAAATTGGCTGATGTTGGCTGAAAAAAATTGGTTATATAACATTACTTAATGTTTATATATACCTGATGTCAACACCACCATGTAGATGTTTGGTGAGATTTTGCTTGACCCATTGCTCAGCCTGGCCACTGTTAGAAAGCCTTTCCATTTGGTCATTAGGGATACCAATCATGACTTCAATGCCTGAACCAGCAAGAGCACCCAGTGTCCAGGAATCTACATCGAACAATTTAACTTTCTTGATTCCGTTGTCTTTCAAGAGATCAACAACAGTATAAGGATTTATAGGGTGAGATGTCAATGCACCCCAGTTTATGCCAACATTTGACAAAGCATGTGAGCATTTTGCACTTGGTAGATGGCATTGAACTAAGACAAAGATCAAACAAGACACCCATAGCATGCGTTTTGTTTGAGCCATGTTCTTGGTTCGAGCCAATCTGGTTGCCCACTAGCCAATCAGATAACAAACACTGGCTTATATATGTATTGTGTTGAGCGTTAAATTCGGTAGACTAGTCCACAATAAGCAAAGGTGAAATGTCGTGCCATGACATCGGAACCAAATATGGTTCTTAATTAGATGTCTATACCTGGTTTTATTATCTCAAATAAGTTGTCTAATTTTCTAATTATAACTATCAGTAATCAACCACCTCATGTGCATGTGTAAATACTAAATAAAGAAGGGAATAATAGAATACTAAAAGGTGTTTTTTAGATTCTATCCATCCAATGATTTTTTACAAGTATGTGATGAGAAAGAGTATTATTATTTAGAGAAATGTTAGCCATCCAAGTATTCTATAAACCAAATTTTTAATTAAGTTATCGTGCACTTTTTCTATTTCGTATATAGGCGGGCACTTCTTTTTTATTATAGTCTTGTTGTTATCATCTTCTAAATCTTTTTTTAAATTTTTTACGTTTATCTTTTTTTTATGTTATTGTCGTCGTGCCACCACTATCGTCGTCGTTGCTACTATTATCGCTGTCTTTTCATTGTTATTGTTGTTGTTTAATTTTTCTTTTTTTCTCATTTTTTTATTATCATCATTAATTCATCATCGTCCTCATGGTCTTCATCTTCTTCTTCTCCTTTAAATGTTTAGAAAATTAAAGTACAAAAATTTTAATGCACAACACATAAATTGTGGTGGTGCACAGCACAGAAATTTTAGTATAAATCACAAAAAAATTTAAAGAATCACGTACCCAAAACATTGACACCAACTAATGAAAAAGCCATAGCACATAAATTTTGGTGTACAGCACAAAATTGATGGTACATGACAAAGAAATTTTGATATGCAACATAGAAATAGAAATTTTCGAGGATTACATACTCAGAACATTGACTCACTCAATTAACAAAATACATTCGCAACAAAAATTTGTGTATTATGAGCAAAAATTTTTGTGCTATATACAAAAATTTATATTTTGTACCAATGAAATATGCACAACACATAAATTTTGGTGTACAGTACAAAAATTTTGATGTATAACACAGAAATTTTAATGTACAGCACAAAAATTTTTGAAGGACTATATATCCAAAACATTGATTCTCTCAACTAACAAAATATATTTACAACAAAATTTTATGTACTATGTGCAAAATTTGTATGCTTTTTAACCAAATGCTGCCTTAGAGTATATTTACACAGATGTAACGTATTCTTGACCCAATAAATTGTATTAGTAAAGACAAAATAAATACAAAAATAATAATAATAAATTAATATAAATATATTTAGATATCTAATATTAAGTATATTAACAAAATTATAATAATTTAATTAACATCAAAAAGCATTTTAATTAAAAAGTATTTTTTTATTTTAATATTTTGACAATATTTGTATTTAATATGTTTAATATTCATTCATTATCAAATATTGTGTTTGTCATATTATATTTTATTGATTATCTTTTATATAATATGAAAAAAAAACATCTCAATATATAATTGTGTGAGAGAAATAAAAAAATATAATAATAAAAGAGACAAAAACTTAAATCAAATAATCACAATTTTCTTTACATATATTTAAGTAGATCTAAATAAATAAATATCTTTTTTGTAAATTAATCATTTAATAATTTTTTGTTATTTAATTGAAGACTTGATACTCTGTAAAATTTATGATAAAAGTTTTTTCAAAGAAAATAATTACTATATGTAAAATTAAAACTAAACTGAATAAAATAATAAAAATAATTAATTGATATATGTATAAGTTTTAAGAAAATTATTAAATACTAATAGTATCTTTTATATTTGAGAAGTTAAACTTAATTTTACTTAATTAATTAATTGTCTAGTGTGACAAGAATTATTATTATTATTATTATTTCATTTGTTTGTTTGTTTGCTTTTTTGTTATAAGTAAAATTGATTTTTCGAATATTAATAAATTCAATTTATATAATTCAATAACGTTTATTATTGTGTTAATATTTAATAATATAAAATTTTTTAATGCATAAATAAAATTTTCTTAAATATGACGGCAAATACACATTACAATAAAAAATTATATACATATATATACTTTTTTTTCTAGAGACTTAATGGAGGCAAATATCCACAGACCATAATGAATAGATCTGTGCTTGTATATTCTAGGTGCATTTAGGATATCACTATAAAAAAAATATTGAATATCATCGAATTTAGCGTCTCAAGTTACTATCGATTTTACTAGTAGATTTATAAAAAGTTTTATTATGAAATTCGTTACATCAAATTATTACCACTAGATTTACTTATCCAACGGTAAGTTTGTGAGTAATATTTAGAAGAAAAAAAAAACGAAATAGGCGTGAACTTTTTTGTCATTATTATCGTCGAATTGTTTCGACAGTAACACGTTTTAGTTAAACGTTGTATTTTAGTGTGACATAGTGGGTTACTATCGGATTTATATCCGACTATGAATCCGATGGCAATCAATTATAAAATTGAGAGCACGAACTTTCTCCTCTTTTATTTCAAAAATCCTCTATCTCAAATCTTCTTTTTTGTTTCTCTTTCTATCTCGCTCTCTCGCCGTTTTTCTGTTTCTCTCTCTATCCAATCCATTGGCCGCCACTTCAGATTCAGATGCATCCTCATTTTCCATCTCCATGTATGTATTTCTATTTTAAAATAATCTAAAATTATTCTATTTACATTATTTAGTTATTGTTTATTTATTTTATATTTGTTAATTATTGTTAAAATAATTGTTATTGGAGTTAGAGGGGACGTAGCAAAAGGAGCCATATAGTTGGGGTTCGGGACCATGTCCCGCCTATGAGTGAGAAGTTCCTGGGGTACCGGTGGAAACTCTCCCTCTACCACGACCACAAGACCAACTCGTGACACCTCTACTACCTATCATCATGTCTGCTAAGAGAATACCAATTAACACTAATAAGCATATATACAACACAAATCCTTCAACATTTATATTATTTCAAAAAAAAAATTGACATAATCTCTCCTAAAATTGGACATATATCCACCTTTATAATTTTCACAAATCCAACCAACTTTAATCCACAACATCAGTCAAAACTCAATTAAATTCACAATATTTTTAACATAATATATTAACTTATTTTTTACTATTGTATACATTTATAAGGGAATCATATATATTGATATTTAAATCTCAAAGAATGTCATTATATGTAACGTTAATCATTATATATTTATTTAAAAATATAAGAAATTAAGTTAAATTTCACCAAAATTTAAAAAATGAGTATTAATTGTTGCCTTAAAATAAATGATTTCTTCAATAACTATACATCTGAATTAGAATAATCTTAAAAATAATATACTTATATTGACATAGTAAATATGTACAACCTAATAGTTTAAATCTAACATATCTTAACAACTTAAATTCTCTAATTAAAACTAAAAATTAAATCTAACTTGAGCATAATACTATTTATTAACTAAAACACAAATTATATATAGAGGCATATAATGGAGCACTTAGCGTGCAAAAGCATCAAACAATAAGAAATTGCACAACCAAAAATTTTTCAACATCAATTCACACAAATTAGCATCAATGACACAACAATCAGCAACTCATTGCAAAAATTGAGCAAAAAATCAATTAATTTAGTCCAAACAAATTCGAATTCAAGAAACATACAACTTGTTGAACTATATATAAAATTCAAGAAACATACAACTTGTTGAACTATATATAAACTAACAACAATTCTAATAAAAAAAATTCTAATCCTAATATAAATCATCTAACCAGCAAAATATAATGATTGTAACACCCTACCATACAGAGTCTTATGCTTAAGTCATAATTCAAAGATGGCAAGGTATTACGACCTCTAAAATAAAAGTTTAGTACATATAGTAGTATGAATGATTGATTATAACTAGGAGCCTTTGTAGAGAAAGGGGTAAACAAAAACCGCAACTCGAAAGCGTAACACTCCGATCGATAACGTAACGAACAAGGGTAACCAACGCGTGATTATATATATACAAAGGAGTGTCAAAAACAGGAATATCAAGACTCAAGATCCGGCTGCGAAGATAACCGGTCCGAGCATAACAATATATACATATGATAAAAATAAGGAAAACCCCAAGGAAACCCAAAGGGACACCAATACATAAAACCTATTCTCCAAAATTCTCCCATAAGAGGAGTCATCACAGTCTGTATTATTTAATGGAGATAAAAGTATCTAAACAAAA
>NC_029781.3:75965149-75966648 GCF_000817695.3 Arachis duranensis | reverse complement strand
AAGCTAAATCAAAAAGGGCATCTGACTAAGGATTCTTCAGTCTAACTAACACTTCCCTTTCCAATTCCTTCAGACCTCCCAACCACCAGCAGGAGTATAAAGTAGCAAACACAGTTATATCAAACGAAGAATATGCAAATAGGAACAGTTAAGGCATTTAGACAATTAGCAAGTATTATGCAGTCAAATAAGCAATCTCAAACAATTCATATAGTATGCATATGATGAATGCCTGTCCCTAGTGGCTGATGATATCATCTTGTCGGTTATAGAGCCAACCCGACAAGTCCTGGTCGCTAACCATTGGACTGTCCCTCTGTCATGCATCCCTAACTCGAGTTATACTCGTCATAAACTTAATCATAATCATGATCTATATCCATCACCCTCACTGGTGAATATATACGGGGGCGAGCTCATCCGGGTCTTTCACAGTGCCCGGCAACACTTACGACATAGGGTCAGCAGAGTATCAAGTCTCAACCTGGAGCACGTGGTGGCTAGCCACTGCTACTACCCAGGGAAACTCGTATCTCAGATAGTGGAAGTGCAAATCACAATTATCAATAATTCAGCATAAACATGCATGAATTCTCATCCATGGATCGACATCCATATCAGCCATCCGGCTCACGGTTAAATCCATAACCAGCCAATATTCATAGCATACACAGCTATTCTGGCTCACGGTTCAATCCAGAACCAGCCAATATTCATAGCATACACAGCTATCCCGGCTCACGGTTCAATCCAGAACCAGCCAATATTCATAGCATACACAGCTATTCCGGCTCACAGTTCAATCCAGAACCAGCCAATTCAATGATCCTCATTGATTATTCATCTTCCCCTTGCTTCACTCGCAAGTTACCTCATTCACTAGCCCTTTTCTAATAGCTAGGCAATATCATAATGATTTAAGACATAAGTGGTGAGATCGGAGGCTTAGAAGTATGAAATTTGGCTTTTAAAACTCAAAAATCAACTTTGGGATGAAAACAAGGCCACGCGCACACGTGGATGGCTAAAAAGTTCATCGACGCGTATGCGTCGCCCACGCGCACGCATGGAAGGAAAAACAGCCAAATGACGCGTACGCGTCAGTCACGCGTACGCGTGGGTGCATTTGTGCCCCCACGCACAAAACTGGCACAATTCTGGCAGCGTGGGTGTTCTCGTGCCCCAGGCACAACACTGGCACAGTTCTGGCATGACTCTCTGGAAAATGGCTGGGCATTGGGTGCAGCACCATCGGCGCGCCCGCGCACATCACGCGCTCGCGTGGATGACGCTTTCTGGAAGATCGGCGCGTACGCAACAGGTGCGCCCACGCGCAAGGGGTCATTCTGCTAAAAGTTTTCTAAGTTAAAATCTGCAGAATTCACAGATTTAGACCCCAATCTTCCGACGAACATAACTTCCTCATTTTAAATCATTTTTCACCCGTTCTTCGAACGGCATGGACATCCCGGATCCAATTTCATTTCTAAATAGATTTG
>NC_029781.3:75963030-75963762 GCF_000817695.3 Arachis duranensis | reverse complement strand
TACTGGTAGCGTCAAATCTTCCCTCAACTGAACCGACTCAGGTTCCAACACATGGCTAGCATCAGGAGTGTACTTCCGAAGCTGCGACACGTGAAACACGTCGTGCATGTTCGAAAGATGAGGTGGTAAAGCCATCCGATACGCCACCGGTCCAATCCTCTCCAGGATTTGAAATGGACCAATGTATCGAGGATTCAACTTCTTTGCCTTAATTGCCTACCTACTCCCGTAGTCGGAGTAACCTTAAGGAGAACATGGTCTCCTTCCTCAAACTCTATGGGCTTTCGCCTCTAATCGGCGTAACTCTTTTGACGACTCTGCGCCGTAAGCATCCTATCACGGATTTTCTTGACTTGTTCAGTAGTCTCAGCTATCATTTCCGGCCCCAACAAGCTTTTCTCTCCAGCTTCATACCAACATAGTGGAGATTGACATTTCCTCCCATACAAGGCCTCATACGGAGCCATTCCGATGCTCGTATGATAACTATTATTGTATGCAAACTCCACTAATAGCATATACCGATCCCAACTCGCCGGTTGGTCCAAAACACAAGCTCTCAACATATCCTCCAGTGTTTGGATTGTCCTCTCAGATTGACCATCTGTTTGAGGATGGTAAGCCATGCTCAAGCTTAATCGGGTTCCAAAAGCTTTCTGAAATGCACCCCAAAACCTTGAAGTGAAACGAGGATCCCTATCAGAGATTATAGTAGCAGGTACACCATGAAGT
>NC_029781.3:75961985-75962904 GCF_000817695.3 Arachis duranensis | reverse complement strand
CCCGGCCACCAGAACATTGCCGTTAAATCATGGTACATCTTAGTACTTCCCGGGTGAATGGAGAATCCGCTTTTGTGTGCCTCCTTTAAGATATCTTGTCTCAAAGTGCCGACATCCGGTACAATGATCCTACCTTTGAATCTCCATAACCCATCTTTTTCTTCCGACACTCTCCACCGTTTTCCTTGCTCAACAGCCGGTAACACCTTTCATAACGCTTCCTCATTTTGATGAGCCTTTAGGAGTTCGGACTTAAAGTCACTTGAGATTTCTAATCGGCTCAAACACAAGGTTCCGGATACTTCTTGAGCACCAATTTTCAGACTCTCGAATCCCTTGAGCAACTTCTCCTCTTGAAGCATCATCCAAGCCGCATATAATGACTTCCGACTCAACGCATCTGCCACTACGTTCGCCTTTCCCGGATGGTAATGCAACTCAAAGTCGTGTTCGCCTTTCCCGGATGGTAATTCAACTCAAAGTCGTAGTCCTTCAACAATTCCATCCACCTCCTCTGCCTCATATTGAGCTCTTTCTGATCAAAGAGATACTTCAAGCTCTTATGATCAGAGAAAACTTGGAACTTAACCCTATAGAGGTAATGCCTCCACACCTTCAAGGCAAACACAACCGCAGCGAGTTCCAAATCGTGCGTAGGGTAACTAACATCATGAGGTCTCAACTGTCGTGAGGCATACGCCACCACATTACGATGCTGCATCAGCACGCACCCTAGACCCTTCAATGAGGCATCACAATACACCTCAAATGGCTCGTTCGGCTCGGGTAACACTAACACAGGCGCGGTGGTCAACCTTTTCTTCAATGTCTGAAAGCTCTCCTCGCAATCAGGAGTCCAAACAAACGGAGTGTCTTTGCGGGTTAACTGTGTCATTGGCAAAGCTATCTGTGAAAAGCC
>NC_029781.3:75961647-75961932 GCF_000817695.3 Arachis duranensis | reverse complement strand
ACCAGCTAAACCCAGAAAACTCCTTACCTCTGTTACGGTGGTTGGTTGCTTCCAATCCATCACAGCCCCCACCTTAGTTGGATCTACAGCTATTCCCTTCTTACTCACCACATGGCCCAAAAACTTCACCTCACTCTTCCAAAACTCACACTTCGACAGTTTTGCATAGAGTTTCTTCTCCTTTAGAATCTGCAACACGGTCCTCAAGTGTTCCGCATGCTCCTCTTCAGTCTTGGAGTAAATTAGTATGTCATCAATGAAGACAACAACAAATTTATCCAGAAA
>NC_029781.3:75959776-75961293 GCF_000817695.3 Arachis duranensis | reverse complement strand
TTCCGGCATAAAGTACACCGACTTTGTAGAATAATCAAGCAGGACATGGTTCTTAGATAACCAGTCCAATCCCAAGATAAGATCAAGACCGATCATCGGCAAGCAGATTAAATTATGAACAAAATCACGCTGCTTGAACCTAAAGGTGACTTCCGAGCATCCTAGCCTAGTTACCGTGGCTTCATGGGTAGCATTGTACACTCTTAGATCATATCCTAAAGTTACAATCTTCAATCCTAACTCATGGGCTTTCTCAAATGCAATGAATGAATGCGATGCTCCCGAATCAAATAAAGCATTTAAAGTTTGTCCAGCCATTTCACAGTTACCTCGAATAAGTGTCTCAGATCCCTCAGCTCCTACAGCTGAAGTGGTGAACACCCGACCAGTCTGTTGTGCCTTCCCAGCACCTTGTTTCTGCCTCTCCGGACAACTTTCGGCTTTATGCCCCACTTTTCCGCAATTGTAGCACAAACTCCATCCGGTCTTGCATGGTGCTCTCGGATGGTGACCTCCACACCTAGTACAAGCTTGATCATTCTGAGGCTGCTTCCCATACTTCTTTCCTTGGAAATTGTTGTTGTTGTTGGGCCTCCTGAAAGAGCTTCCCCTCTTGAAAGATGGACCTCTAGGTGCAAAACTCTTCCCTCGGTTCTGTGGGAATGATCCCCTTTGACTCCCTTTCTCAGCGGTTGCCCTCTTCACACACTCTTCAGCAACCCTACACTTATTTACCAACTCGGGGAAAGTCCTAATCTCCATTGGTCCCACTGAACTAAAAATATCACTCCGGAGTCCCCCTTCATACTTAACACACTTCCATTCCTCATATTCCACCGGAGTCCCTTGGCACATACGAGAGAACCTGAACAGCTCCTCAAACTTGTCAGTATACTCTGATATGGACATAGTACCCTGCTTCAGCTGTAACAATTCAAGTTCCTTAGCCGTCCTAGCAGAAGTCGGAAAGTACTTCTTATAGAACTCTTCTTGGAAGACATTCCAAGTGATATAGTCATCACCCTGCTGCAGAAGACGTCGGATGCCTTGCCACCAATGCGACGCTTCACCTGTGAGCATATAGGTAGCAAACTCTACACGCTGTCCTTCAGGTACCACTTGTGCTTGCAGCGCTCGCTCTATAGCCTGAAACCATGTATCAGCCTCAGTCGGACTAGCAATTCCCTTGAACTTAGGTGGATTAACCTTCAAAAAGTTTGCCAGTGTCATCGGGCCCTGAACTCCACCCCCATCATTACCATGGTTGTTCATCTGTTGTCCAAGAGCCTCAGCAGTGGCTTGCATAGCAGCAGCCATGTTCTCCAACGCAGTCATAAAGTTCACCGGGTCATTAGGGTTATTCTCCGGTGCACGAGTATTCATACGACCTCTCGCACTACCTCTACCGCGTCCACGAGGCGCCATCTGGTTCCTAAACATACCAAACAATCGATATTAAGTTGATCAGTCTCAATATCGGAAGTCTAGTACTTCAAAGTCCCAAATGCATGCTCATG
>NC_029781.3:75959274-75959616 GCF_000817695.3 Arachis duranensis | reverse complement strand
TGTAACACCCTACCATACAGAGTCTTATGCTTAAGTCATAATTCAGAGATTGCAAGGTATTACGACCTCTAAAATAAAAATTAGTATGTATAGTAGTATGAATAATTGATTATAGCTAGGAGCCTTTGTAGAAAAAGGGGTAAACAAAAAAATCGCAACTCGAAAGCGCAACACTCCGATCGATAACGTAACTGACAAGGGTAACCAATGCGTGATTATATATATACAAAGGAGTGTCAAAAATAGGAATATCAAGACTCGAGATCCGGCTGCGAAGATAACCGGTCCGAGCATAACAATATATACATATGATAAAAATAAGGAAAACCCCAAGGAAACCCA
>NC_029781.3:75957038-75959054 GCF_000817695.3 Arachis duranensis | reverse complement strand
CTGCATCTGAAAACCACAAAATCCGCATGGGTGAGAACCAGAGGTCCCCAGCATGGTAACAGCTTCCACATATATAATACATAATAATGGAGGAAAGCCAAAGGCAATCCTAGAACTCCCTCCAGATAATATCAAAGCTTATAAACAAGCTAAACCAAAAAGGGCATCTGACTAAGGATTCTTCAGTCTAACTAACACTTCCCTTTCCAATTCCTTCAGACCTCCCAACCACTAGCAGGAGTATAAAGTAGCAAACACAGTTATATCAAACGAAGAATATGCAAATAGGAACAGTTAAGGCATCTAGACAATTAGCAAGTATTATGCAGTCAAATAGGCAATCTCAAACAATTCATATAGTATGCATATGATGAATGCCTGTCCCTAGTGGTTGATGATATCATCTTATCAGTTATAGAGCCAACCCGACAAGTCCTGGTCGCTAACCATTGGACTGTCCCTCTGTCATGCATCCCCAACTCGAGTTATACTCGTCATAAACTTGATCATAATCATGATCTATATCCATCACCCTCACTGGTGAATATATACGGGGGCGAGCTCATCCGGGTCTTTCACAGTGCCCGGCCACACTTACGACATAGGATCAACAAAGTATCAAGTCTCAATCTGGAGCACGTGGTGGCTAGCCACTGCTACTACCCAGGGAAACTCGTATCTCAGATAGTGGAAGTGCAAATCACAATTATCAATAATTCAGCATAAACATGCATGAATTCTCCTCCATGGATCAACATCCATATCAGCCATCCGGCTCACGGTTCAGTCCAGAACCAGCCAATATTCATATCATACACAGCCATTCCGACTCATGGTTAAATCCATAACCAGCCACCCGGCTCATGGTTGCCCATGGCATAACAAGCACTTCCACCACCATCCTCCACATCTCACATAATCATCAATGATCCTCATTGATTATTCATTTTCCCTTGCTTCACTCGCAAGTTACCACATCCCTTAGAAGTATGAAATTTGGCTTTTAAAACTCAAAAATCAACTTTGGGATGAAAACAGTGCCACGCGTACGCGCACTCCACGCGCACGCGCGGATGGCTCAAAAACTTCATCGACGCGCAAGCGTCAAGCACGCTAACGCGTGGATTAAAAATTTGCCAATCGACGCGTACGCGTCAACCACGCGTACGCGTGGGTGTTCTCGTGCCCCAGGCACAACACTGGCACAGTTCTGGCATGACTCTCTGAAAAATGGCTGGGCATTGGGTGCAGCACCATCGGCGTGCCCGCGCACATCACGCGCTTGCGTGGATGACGCTTTCTGGAAGATCGGCGCGTACGCGCCAGGTGCGCCCACGCGCAAGGGGTCATTCTGCTAAAAGTTTTCTAAGTTAAAATCTGCAGAATTCACAGATTTAGACCCCAATCTTCCGACGAACATAACTTCCTCATTTTAAATCATTTTTCACCCGTTCTTCGAACGGCATGGACATCCCGGATCCAATTTCATTTCTAAACAAATTTGACACAAAACGGAGATCTGTAGTCCAAGTTATGTCCCACCAAAGTATGCCCAAAAACCATATTTTTCATAAAAACCACAAAGTGCCATTTTTAAAACAAGCCATTTCCATCTCTTTTCAAAATCAATCAAAACATGCCATTTTCATCCCTTTCCTTTGAAATCAATCAAAATACATCAATTTCAACATCAAGCCTCTTCAACTCACACATTGACACATTACCACAATATACAAAATCACTATCCCATCATTTTAACCCACTTCACCCAAGTGGCTCAAACTCAAACACATTGACATATCATATACTCTTCCTCATGCCAATTCCAACAACACCAATCCCAATAAATCATTATTGTACACAATCAACATCATACTCACCATCAACATGGTTCAACCCACAATTCAACCATAACCAATCATCAAGCATATATCACAACATGCATATTTCTCATACATCATACCATTAAGGCATCAATAATCATCATCACATATATGACCACATCATATATATCAA
>NC_029781.3:75952325-75956912 GCF_000817695.3 Arachis duranensis | reverse complement strand
ACACTAGAGTTGAGAATCTTACCACACCCAAGGTCCAAGGAGACAAGATTAACCTTCTCCTTCAAGAGAGTTGGGTCCTATAACATCAAAGAACCCAAAATCTCAACATTTTACCCATGAAACTCGAAAATAAGGGCTGAGATTTCGAACAGCAACACGTGGCTTACCTCAAGATTGGTTGTATGGGTTTTGTAGAGCTCTCCGCGGTGAACGCGTGGCCGCAAACGGAGCGGCAATCGGAGCTCTAGATCAAAAGTTATGGTGGTTTGAAGATCAACCAAGGGAGAGAACTTGAGAGAGTGTTCTTCCTCCCTTTCTCTCTAATTTCAGCTTGTGTGTGTAACAAATGAGGAGAGAGAGTGGTGAAAGCTAGGATTTTGGTTAAGTTATGTTGGGCCAAGGGCCCACTTTGGGTCCAATTGGCCCGGTTTGGCCCGTTCGGTCCAATCTTGGTCCGAATTCTATAAAATTGGTACCAAAATTCTCGTCTCAATCTCCTCTATCACATTTAGCCATAAAAAAAAAATCACATTTTAGGCTTTCCAGAATAAATTCTCATTTATGGGTTAATTAGCCGTTAATTAACCGGGTTTTACAATGATAACCAATTCTACTTATGAACTAGAAATTAACATATAACTAAATCCTAAATTAACTAAAACAGAGAAAAAGAGTGATCATGAAAATTGAGCTTCAAACAGAGTAAGAAAAACTCACAGAAGAGGGATGCAGTGGCAGCAACCGCCGCTGCTAATAGAGTGCCACAGCAATGTTGGAGGAAGCTCTCTGACGGTGCTGGGAGTCGTTGAAAGTCACCAAAAATTGAGAAAATAAGGACTCTGTTCTACTGTGCTGAAGATTCAGTGTGGGAGAGTGACAGAGGCGAGCTAGAGGAAGAGAGCTGCTGCACGTAAAAGTGGTTACCGTCGATGTTGAAGTTGCAGACGGCGAGACGAACAGAGATGGAGAGAAGATTTTGCGGCTGACGCTAGGTTGCGAAGGGGAGAGAATGAAAGAAGTGAAGACTTTATTGAAGGTCAGTCACTAGTTATCTATATCTGTTTAACAGGATTTTGTGAAAATTGAAAACTTGTTTGTTAATGATTTTTTTAATAGTAGAACATTATGAGTTTGTCACTATGTGGGTTTTGATTGTTTTTAGTTATGAATTTTGATGTTTGAAATTATTTGTGAACTTCTAATATTAAATTATGGATAATTTATTATGTGAAATTGTGAAATTTCAAATTTTATTAAGTTAGACATTATTGAATTTATATATTTAAAATTATATATTGAATTTTTAATAATTTTATTTAATATTTAATTAAATCGATTGAATTCCGATTAAACTTTGATCAAACCAATAAACCAATAATTTTACCGATTTATTAACCGGTCTGTTCTCGCAACTTGGTAAAATGATATTTATTAGACTGCTATGTACTTATGTGTTTACTTAGCTATATTATTTTTTATCTCTGATAAATTAAATATATATTAATCTAATTAGGATGTGATTAACAAAATTAAAATATTAAAATAATTCTAAAAACTTCTAAGTAATTATAAAAAGAACTGCATAAAAATTAAAAAATAAAAATATTTTAATTTAAAATAATATTATTTTTTTATTATATTTTTTCTCTTTTATAATTATAAACAATTTAACTATATATCTTTTAAAAATTGTAAAATATTAAGCTCTTTATTACAATAATTTAAAAAAAATAAAACAAACACATCTAAAAATTATAAATAGATTTAATATCTTTTTAAAATTAAATACGCCTCCAAAATACAAACTAAATAAAACTGAAATTTTAAATTTAAATTTTAAATTTCTATTTCAAATTTAATATATTTAATTATTAATATATTACAATTTAAATACACATCCAAAAATCAAATTAATAAAAATTCAAAATTTTTATTTTAAAATTCTAAAATAAATCTTAAATCATCTAATTATTAACTAATACCTGATAAACCCCATTTGTAGGGTTTATCTTGTACTTGATTTAAGGGATTTTATGACCTTTTATCCATATTTATCCATTAAAATAGCATGGTTTTATAACTTCTCCTTTAATTGTACTTAAGAGTGAAAACATGCTTTTTAGGACTTAAAATAGCTAAATCTAATTCTCCTTGATTCCATTAGATGCCTTGATATGTTTGCTAAGTGATTTCAGATTTAGGAGGCAAGGATTGGACCAAGGGAACGAAGGAAAAGCATGTAGAAATGGAGAACTCATGGAGAAATAAAGGAAACGCAAAAGCTGTCAAGCCGACCTCTTCATACTAAATCGACCATAACTTGAGTTACAGAGGTCCAAATGATGCAGTTTCAGTTGGGTTGGAAAGTTAACATCCGGGGCTTCGAAATGATATAAGATTTGTCATAGTTTCTATACGTATAAGGACGCGTACGCGCATTGTACGCGTACGTGCCGTTGGTGCACGTGATTCACTTCATGCAAACTCGTGGCTAGCGAATTCACAAGTCTTGTGGGCCCAATCCAACTCATTTCTGATCCTATTTAAGCCAAAGATTGAAGAGGGATAAAGAAGAGAGTTACCCTTAGTTTAGTTTAGCTTAGTTTAGTAGTTAGAGTTAGTTTCTAGAGAGAGAAGCTCTCACTTCTCTCTAGAATTAGGATTAGGATTAGGTTTAGTTCTTAGATCTAGATTTTAATTCATCTTCTTCTACTTCTATCTTCTCAATTCCTTGTAGTTACATTCATTCTTCTTCCATTCTTTTGCTGTAATCTCTTTTATGTTGTTCTTGTATTTTGTTGTAGATCTACTTTTGTTCCTTCTATTTTCTTTCAATTCAATTTAAGGTAATTCATAATAATTGTGTTCATTTGCTTTGTTGTTGTTTAATTCCTTGCAATTGAGTAGTGTAGATTTACTAATAATTGTTGTTAGATTTTATTCTTGTTGTAGATTTCATGTGCTTTCCTTCTATGCCTCTTATGTGTTTGATAAAATGCTTCTTCTAGCTTTAGTGTAGATTTTGTTCCTCTTGGCCTAGGTAGAGTAATTAGTGACTCTTGAGTTATCTAATTCTTTTGTTGATTGATAATTAGAAGTTGCAAATTGATTTGAATGCCTCTAAAGCTAGTCTTTCCTTTAGGAGTTGATTAGGACTTGAGGAATCAAATTGATTCATCCACTTGACTTTCCTCCATGGTTAGAGGTTAACTAAGTGGGAGTAATGGACAATTTGTTATTGTAACACCCTACCATACAGAGTCTTATGCTTAAGTCATAATTCAGAGATGGCAAGGTATTACGACCTCTAAAATAAAAATTTAGTACGTATAGTAGTATGAATGATTGAATATAACTAGGAGCCTTTGTAGAAAAAAAAGGTAAACAAAAATCGCATCTCGAAAGCGCAACACTCCGATCGATAACGTAATGAACAAGGATAACCAACGCGTCGTGATTATATATATACAAAGGAGTGTCAAAAACAGGAATATCAAGACTCAAGATCCGGCTGCGAAGATAAAAATAAGAAAAACCCCAAAGGAAATCCAAGGGACACCAACACATAAAACTTATTCTCCAAAATCTCCCATAAGAGGAGTCATCACAGTTTGTATTATTTAATGGAGATAAAAGTATCTAAGCAAAACATATAAACCAAAACATAGCCCCGAGAACAAAGGATCTTCGCAAATCTAGAAGTCTCCAGCACGCCTCAGCGGGAAACCTCACGTTCTGCATCTGAAAACCACAAAATCCACATGGGTGAGAACCAGAGGTCCCCAGCATGGTAACAGCTTCCACATATATAATACATAATAATAGAGGAAAGCCGAAGGCAATCCTAAAACTTCCTCCAGATAATTCAAAGCTTATAAACAAGCTAAACCATATAAGGGTATCTGACTAAAGATTCTTCAGTCTAACTAATACTTCCCTTTCCAATTCCTTCAAACCTCCCAACTAAAGATTCTTCAGTCTAACTAATACTTCCCTTTCCAATTCCTTCAGACCTCCCAACCACCAGCAGGAGTATAATATGGCAAACACGGTTATATGAGACAAGAGATATACAAATAGGAAATAGATACGGCATTTAGATAATTAGCAAGTAATATGCAGTCAAATAGGCAATCTCAAACAATTCATACAGTATGCATATGATGAATGCCTATCCCTAGTGGCTGATGATATCATCTGTCGGTTATAGAGCCAACCCGACAAGTCCTGGCAGTTAACCATTGGACTGTCCCTCTGTCATGTCTCCCCAACTTGAGTCATGCTCATTATAACTTGATCATAATCATGATCCATATCCATCACCCTCACTGGTGAATATTTATCCATCACCATCACTGGTGAATATTTTTAGGGGTGAGCTCGTCTGGGAATTTCACAGTGCCCGGCCACCCTGACGACATAGGGTCAAAAGAGCTTCAAGTCTCGACTTGGAGCACGTGGTGGCTAGCCATTGCTTTCTCCCAGGAAAACTCTCATCTCCGATAATGGAAGTGCAACTTTCACAATTCATTCAACAGCATATATATGCGTTTACCTAGCTATAATCATGGCTCCGCCGTAACACGG
>NC_029781.3:75951112-75952311 GCF_000817695.3 Arachis duranensis | reverse complement strand
AACCAGCCAATATTCATATCATACACAGCCATTCCAGCTCACGGTTAAATCCATAACTAGCCACCCGGCTCACGGTTAAATCCATAACCAGTCGTTTCATCAACAATTACAGCCTTTCGGCCCATTGCATAACAAGCACTTCCACCACCATCCTCCGCATCTCACATATTCATGCTTGATCCTCATTGATCATCTATTTTTCCCTTGCTTCACTCGTAAGTTGCCACATTCACTAGCCCTTCTTCTCATAGCTAGACATATCATAATTATTTAAGACATAAGTGGTGAGATCGGAGGCTTAGAAGTATGAAATTTGGCTTTTAAAACTCAAAAATCAACTTTGGGATGAAAACAGGTCCACGCGTACGCGCACTCCACGCGCACGCGTGGATTGAAAACTAGCCAAACGACGCGCACGCGTCAACCACGCGTACGCGTGGGTACTCTCGTGCCGCAGGCACAAAACTGGCACAGTTCTGGCATAACTCTCTGGAAAATGGCTGGGCATTGGATGCAGCACATCGGCGCGCCCGCGCACATCACGCGCACGCGTGGATGGCGCTTTCTGGAAGATTGGCGCGTACGCGCCAAGTGCGCCTACGCGCGAGGGGTATTTCTGCTAAAAATTTTCTAAGTTAAAAGCTGCAGAATTCACAGATTTAAACCCCAATCTTCCAACGGACATAACTTCCTCATTTTAAATCATTTTTCACCCGTTCTTCGAACGACATGGACATCCCGGATCCAATTTCATTTCTAAATAGATTTGGCACAGAACAGAGATCCGTAATCCAAGTTATGTCCCATCAAAGTATGCCTAAAAACCATGTTTTTCATAAAAACCACAAGATGCCATTTTCAAAACAAGCCATATTCAACTCTTTTCAAAATCAATCAAAACATGCCATTTTCATCCCTTTTCTTTGAAATCAATCAAAATATATCAATTTCAACATCAAGCCTCCTCAACTCACACATTGACACTTTACCACGATTTACAAAATCACTATCTCATCATTTTAACCCACTTCACCCAAGTGGCTCAAACTCAAACATATTGACATATCATATACTCTTCCTCATGCCAATTTTCAACAACACCAATTCTAAAATTTCCGAAGCTCAACCGGAGCACTTCCAAATCACTTATCCACAAGCTCTCAAGGCCTCAACACCTCCAAGAACAGATTTTTCACCAC
>NC_029781.3:75935107-75951040 GCF_000817695.3 Arachis duranensis | reverse complement strand
CATCATACCCATACACAACATCTCAAAACCCAAACATCATAAAATCACAAATTACACTAGGGTTGAGAATCTTACCACACCCAAGGTCCAAGGAGACAAGATTAACCTTCTCCTTCAAGAGAGTTGGGTCCTATAACATCAAAGAGTCTAAAATCTCAATATTTTTGTTCATAAAAATCGAAAACAAGGCTGGAATTTCGAAGAGCAAAACGTGGCTTACCTCAAGATTAATTGTATGGGTTTTGTAGAGCTCTCCGCTGTGAACGCGTGGTCGTAAACCGTGCGGCAATCGGAGCTCTAGATCAAAAGTTATGGTGGTTTGAAAATCAAGTGAGAGAAAGAACTTGAGAGAGTGTTCTTCCCTCCATGGCCTCCATTTTCAGCATGTGAGTGTGTTTAGTGAGGAGAGAGAATGCTGAAAACTAGGGTTTTGGTTTAGTTATGTTGGGCCAAGGGCCCACTTTGGGTCCGGTTGGTCCAGTTTGGCCCGTTCGGTCCAATCTTGGTCTGATTTCTATAAAATTGGTACCGAAATTCTTGTCTCAGTCTCCTCTATCACATTTAGCCATAAAAATCACATTTTGGGCTTTCTAAAATAAATTCTCATTTATAGGCTAATTATCCATTAATTAACCGAGTTTTACAGTTATCACAATTGAATAGGATAACTAGGATAGAATATCTAGTTCTTATATCTTGCCAAGAGCTTTGTTAGTTGTTAGTTTATTTTCTTTGCCATTTATATTTCTTGTCTAAAATCTCAAAAACCCCAAAATAACTCACAACCAATAACAAGACACTTTATTGTAATTCCTAGGGAGGACGACCCGAGGTTCAATACTTCGGTTTATAAATTTAGGGGTTTGTTTTAGTGACAAACAACTTTTTGTATGAGAAGATTATTGTTTGTTTTAGGAACTATACTTGCAACGAGAATTCATTTGTGAAATTCTAAACCATCAAAAATCTAATCATCAATACCATACAAAACCCTGAAGGAAGCAGAGCAGTCACATTCACCGCATTTTCCTAAACCCAGAGGCAGTACACGCCGTACGTGGTTTGTCATCCTCCGCCGCTGCTCATTCGCGACATCCTCCTCGGCCTTCAACCTCGACGCCGCCTTCCCCTCCTCGGCGCTCAATCTCGATGCCACTTTCCTCTCCTTGGCGCTCATCCACAACACCGCCTTCCTCTTCATCAGCGCTCATCTTCGTCGTCGCCTTCCTCCTCCTCGTCACCGTTCGTCCGTACCGAAAATGGACTTAAGGTTTGGATGGGTCTCTGTTCAGAGAGCTTTTCTCTGCGCATTCTATGACACCATTGCTTTTCTTTTTGTGCTGTATAATATTCTTTTCTTTTGTAATTAAAAATCAAATAAAATAACGTGAAGAGATTCTCATATATATTACAATGTTAAATTATTTTTGCATGTGCAATTTCTGTATTTTGGAAGTGTTTATATTCTTCACTGAATTTTGGATGTGTTTACAGGAGTTTTAGTTGTCTACAAAGAAATATTATGTGTTTACGTTCTTTACTGATTTGGGTTATGTAAACGTATAATTTTGTATGTGTAATACTATAAATTTTGGATGTGTAATAGGAATAAATTTGATTTGGGTTGTGTAAATGTATAATTTTGTATGTGTAATACTATAAATTTTGGATGTGTAATAGGAATAAAGTTGAAGGAGCGTTTTGTACAAGAGAACGAAATAGAAGAAAACCGTGTACATAAAAGAAGAAGACAATAACTAACTATGAAGTAGGTAGGAAGTTAGAAAAATTTTAGTTTTTAAAATTTAAATTAATCTTAATTACTAATGTATACCTAAATAATAGGAATATATTTTAATTAAAAAATAATTAACTAATATTAAAGACTAACCAAAGACTGAATTTTATTGTATAAATAGTATTTATAAATTATAAATAACATCTTACAATAAGTAATTCTACTTGAATTGAACATATTTTTTATTTTATACATAAAATAAATGTTAAATTTATGAAAATAAATAATTTACGAGTATTTACTGTTTTAAATAGTCGTATCATATCTCGTTTATACTGTAAATGAGATATATATATAACAACTTATTGAGCATTTATAAAAGGATGTGTACACCTTGGTATTCTTAAGATACATTTCATATCCCTTTTGTATCTTGTTTCTCTCAAAAACAAAGTTGAATGGCCAGTAACAATCCATTCATAGTTGTGGAGTTTTATCCGAATTGTCGTATGAGAAATGGTGACAACGGGGTGACATTTGAGTGTCAGGATCCGATATGTTTCGCACTCATCATGTGGAGACGTTGTCGGATATGAAAAGTTTGATATTGAACAAGTTTGGGGGGACACAAGCGAGGGAAGTTGGAAGGGTGGCGTATAGGTTGCTGGCACCCATGGGAAATGGAGTCTTCCGGTTTCAGCTGTTTCGACTTCACGGGGACGAGCATGTGCAACTGATGCTCGACATTCACGGGAGGATCATGTGTGAACAGGTAATGCAGCTGTCCGCCGAGGTGGGTCACGGTGGTAGTGGGAGTTCCGCACAGGACACATATGTGCAAGATGACCGACCTCTCGCACCACCGCCCATTCATGTCGTGATTCTGGAGAATGAGGCAGAGGAGGGTGAGGAGGAGTCAGACGAGGACTACGTGACGGAAATTAGAGACAGTGAGTCTTCCGATAGCATCGATGAGGATGAGTTTGTGCCGGAGACACCTGTAGGGGCTGTGCTGCGCCATGTGCTGCCTCCACCTCACCCGATTCCGGCACTATCGGCTTTGCCAAGTCACTATCACAGTCTAGATCTGGACGTCATGCATGAGAGGATCCTGGTTTCTGACACCTGTTGAGTGGATTACAACCTAGACGGCAGAGTGGAGTTTCAGGTCGGACACATGTTTAGAAGCCGAGAGGCAGTGCTTCAAGGTGTGAAGATCTACAGTATTCGCATGAGTGCTAAGTACCGAGTGATCGAGTCCAACCGGTTAAAGTACCATGTGCAGTGTCATCAGTTTGAGAATGGGTGTCAATGGAGCCTCTGACATACAAAAAAATCATCGATCAAGAGTTTATAGAGAAAACAACATTGCAAGTATAGCTTTTAATCAATGTTGATTCTGCGTATCAATTTAGAAGGGGTTGTCACAAAATTTAGAAATAAAATACTAGGAGTATGAATCCCAGGTCGTCTCCCAACGAGTTGCAGAAAGAGTGCTATTTTATTAATCAGAGATTTTTCAGGAAGTTTTTGAGTTTGAGAAACAGAGAAATAAATGATTGAGAATTTATGTAATTTAAATAAAAGCCTTGACCGGGAGAAGATTAAATGGAAGTTCTATCCCTGTTGAACTCTCTCAAGTGTAATAATAAAAGGGTTGTTATCCTATTTAGTTATCCCTTATATAATAAGGGAAAGTCAAGTACTCTCAAACTAATCCTATTGCTTGCGTCCTAATCCTTTCCTAAGAAAGAATTAGAGTCGAAGACAGGAGAATTAGCCAACAACTTCCAATTAATATTAACACTTGAGTATTCCAACTCAAGGTTTTCCTTTTAATCAATTCCTAATTAAGTTAGGGAACTACTCCATTATCATGAATATAACTTTCACAGAATTAAGAGAGGAATAAAATAAACACATGATAATTAATAACTATAAGTCAATTAAAAGTAAAAATGGTTCTTTGCATTAATAAATCCCAAATTCATGAACATACTTATCTAAACAGAGTCAATGGACAATAAAAGAGTGAAGGAATAGAAAAACAAACTAGAATGAAGAAGCTCCAACGGAGATAATGATTCTTTCCAATATTCAAGGCAAAGCACTAAAACTCTAAAACTATGAATGTGAAGAAAACCTAGAGGAAGAAGTTGGATTCTCTCTAGATTCCCCAAAACTCCACTAAAACTATGTAGAATGTGTATGTTTCTTGAGTCTCTGCTATTCCCTGGCTCTAGTCTGTGTTTCTGGGCCGAAACCTGGGTCTAAAACTGGCCCGAAATCGCCCCCAGCAATTTAGCAATTTTTGCAGGTTGCGCATGTCATGCATACGCGCCAGGTGCGCGCGCGCGTCGATTGTGCTTTTTGCTTGTTGCACGTTCGCGCCAGGTGCGTGTGCACGTCAATATGTGAATGCGCCAATGTGCGCGCGCGCACCGCTCCTCGCTGGTCAGCTTCTTTGTTTCCTTGCGTTTCTTCCATTTTTGCAAGCCTCCTTTCCATCCTCTAGGTCATTCCTGCCCTATAAAGCCTGAAAACACTTAATGCACGGATCACGGTATCGAATGGTATAAAGGGAAATTAAAAATATATAATTTAAATGTCTAGGAAGTAAGTTTTCAACCATAGAATAAAATTGGGAAGGAATTGTAAAATCATGCAAATCATATGAATAAGTGGGTAAAGAGTTGATAAAAAACCACTCAAATTAGCACAAGATAAACCATGAAATAGTGGTTTATCAAACTCCCCACACTTAAACAATAGCATGTTCTCATGCTAAGCTCAAGGAGACAAAAAGAGTGAATAGGGAAAGTAAGACTCATGCCATGCAACATATGTACATGAATGCAACTATATGATGAAATGTCCATACCTACTTAGTTAAGAAAATAAACATCCTCCAAGACAAACAGAAATTAAATTCCATTAATCCAAATCACACAATAAAAGTCAAGTAAACTTGGGAGGAGACAACTCATGAAAGCTGGGAACATAGAGTGAAGCTTGAACCCTCACTAGGAGCATATATGCACTCTAGTCACTCAAGTGTATAGGGTAATCCACTCTAGTCTCCTCCGTTCATGCCTTCTAAAACCTTGTTCTTCATCTAACCAATCAACAAATATCTAATGCACACATGCAAACATCATGAGGTCTTTCTTAAGGTTGTAATGGGGCTTAGGTAAGGGTAAGGGTACATGTATGGCCAAGTGAGCTGAAAATTGAATCCTTAATTATCCTAAGTTCTCACCTAACACACACACACACTCCCTATGCTTCTAAAATCATGCCTAACTACCCATAGTCCCACTTTGTATGTTGCATCTACTCATGCACTTAATTGTTCTTTTTATTTCACCTTATATGCATTGATTCTTTTTATTAAACTTATCATTTGGGGTGCTTTCATTTCCCTAGATTTAAACTGAAACAATCATCTTTTTTTTTTTGAAAGCATTGTGGCACCAATTCATTGGTTTTCATAATTTCACATGAGTAGCATTCAGACCATAGATATTTATCAATTAACATACATTCTTATTAACCCGAGTTCCCATAGTTTCCCCACACTTAGCTTGCACACAATCTCTATCTTAAACTAACCAAAGATGCAATTAAGGTAAGTACTTGTTTTTCCGCTTAAGGCTGGTGATGTGATAATATAGAGAATAACAGGGGATATAGAGGTTCAAAGTGGTAAACAAGGGATAATTAGAATGGTAGGCCATTTAGGATAGTGAGCTGATAACAAATGGTGGCCTCAATTATACATATGCGTGAATACATTAAATAATGGACATATAGAATAGAACAAACCATAGATTGCAATCATAGAGGAGAGAAAATACACAAGAATAAAATAATGGTTAAATGATGTAACCATATAATTAGGCTCAAAATCTCACTGGTTTGTGTGTTCTAGCTCTAAACCATGTTCCAATTTACAGTCTTCAAACAAGTTTAACATAGGATTTTGGTTTGAATTAGTGAAATTTTCAAAAATAGGGTCTTTGAAAAGGACTTATTATTTTTCAACCAAGCAGAGTACACATGCAACTAATTATTACTATGCAATCTATTCTATCTAAACATAAAGAAAATTTATCTACTGGTGCTAAGAGAAAGAAAAATTACCTCTGGAAGTCAGGTAATGACCGACCTTCCCACACTTAAAACTTGGCACCGTCCTCGGTGCCATCAGTTAGGAGCAAGGGAATGTTGGAAGCGCTGCCTCCAGTGTCTGTTTCGCTTTGGCTGCCTGTGCTACTGGATGAAGGGGAGTCTGAGGTGTCATGTGGTTCTGGAGGTGGGGGTGTACCAACAATTAGCTCGTTGAGGTATGCAAAACGGCACTTGTTACGGTGCTCCCTGCGCTTTGCCTGTCGGTCCAACCTCTGAAGTATCTGAAGGAGCAGCTGATTTGTTGAAGGTGCTTGTGATATGGAAGGAGAAGGGATATCTCTGGCCGGGTCTTCAGTCCGGCTGGCGGTGACTACTGGGGGTCTGATGTATTTCCCACTCGGAACATATTGATCATCCCGAGAAAGCATGGCTTTGGTGTCTCCAGCTCTATATGGGACTCCAGCTGCTGAGACTAAATCTGAAACCAAGGAAGGAAAAGGTAAGTTGCCTGCAATCTATACGTGTCCCATGGCTTGCCGGATGTGTCTTGGTAAGTTGAGGGGCTGGTCTGCAAGTATATACCATATGAGAACAACCATGTCTACAGTGAAGGAGGACTCATGAGTGCTCATAAAGACATAGCGGGACATGATCTATGCCCACACGCGAGCCTCCAAGGTAAGTGCGGAAGCCAATATTCCCTTAGGCCTGGATCGATGATAACCGTAGATCCACTTGCTGCCAGGTAGTGCTATAATTCTGAGAACGTCGTTCCAATCAAATTGGTATCGCTGGCGCTTGAGAGAGGCTTCTTGAAATGCGTTCAATCCTTCTGGAGCAGGGGGGAGATCTAAAACTTGTTGAATGGCCCTTTCGGAGGTGGGGACTTGCTTATGACGGACATAGACAGACTGCAGGTTTGGCATGTGAAAATTGGAGTAGAATTCAACTACCCATGAAAGGTTGACTTGCCTTGGCTGCCTCTGTAAGAATCTCCAATGTCTTCTGTCAATGCAGGGCTCCACCAAATCCACAATGTTGGAGGGGAGGATAAGAAAGTGCTCATTGTTGTAGTTTCTTGCCGCTAGAATGGGGAACATCTGCTCACAGAAGCAGTTAGTGAACCGCGCAGTGTCCCTTGCTGGGAAGGCTTTCTCGGTCTCCTTAACCTTAATGATCCTCTTGACCCGCTTTGTTGAAGGTTTGACTGATGTTGAGGGTGATTCTTTTGCCAAGGCCCTTTTTGTTCCTCTCCTTGCTGGTGGTTTGGTAGCTGCTCTCTTTTTTCCCTTCTTGGTGGCCATCCTGAAAGAAAAGGAGAAAGGTACATGTAAGTCCAAGGGTTGGAGCAAGAAAGAGAACAGTACAAGTGATAAACCTGCCAAGATAAAGACGGATGTCGTTAGCACATGGTCGCGACTTCATGTAAATATGACATCAATGAAAATATAGCAAGAAAGATGAAGGCAATTAAATGCAAGATGTTTATTGGCATGTCGGCAAAGGCATGAGTAGCATAGATCAAGCATCAATTGCGAAAAATGTATTATCACTCATAACAAACTAACAATCACGTTTGTATTGATAATTATAATTATTAATAAAATAAGATGAGGAATTTGTGAAAAACAGGCATCAGAGTAGAAGAATGGAACAATTAGGAATGCATAATGCCATATAGGTTCTTTTCACAAACACTTGGTATGCATGTTTAACATGATCGGGAAAGAATTAAATTGGAACATGCAAACATCCCAAAAATAATTAATATTAATTGTCAAACAACTCCACAATAATAATCACAAGCAATTAGAAGAAGGTAGTTACCCAAACAGAGTTATAGCACCAAGTAAAAAAATACAAAGAGAAATAAAGAGAATAAGAAGAAAAAAATAGAAAGAGAGAACTTTGAAAAGAGGATAAAAAGAGAGATAGTGGATGATGTGAGTGAGAGAGATGTGAGAGGAGAGAAAGAAGAAGAAGATAGAGAAGATAGGTAGAGAAGATGAAGAAAGGCGAAAGAAAGAAATTAGGATTGTGAAAGATAGAATTAGAATTAGGGAGAGGGGAAGAATGAGAATTGGCGGTGCTGAGATTTAGTGGTGCGGCGCAACCGACGCGGACGCACACTGCATGTGCTCGCGTGTATTGCACAGAGGGGAAAGGACGCATATGCGCCAGGTGCGCGTACGCGCGGGTCAGTTTGTGCTTCTAGCACAGTACCACCCCAGACCAGCACAACTTTCTGGCCAATCAAGCTTGACGTCATTTTGACATCGATGCGGATGTGCACTGCGTGCGCTCGTGCGGAACGCCAAGAGAGGCAAAGGCGCACACGTACAGTACGCGTTCGCGTGGGATGGAAGGTTCCCAAGGCACGTTTCCAGCCCAGCTCCCGCGCGACTCTCTGGTCAAATTCACCCAATTCACTTTCACAAGGGACGCGGACACGCACTAGGCGCTGGCGCGTCAATCTCCTCATTGTTTTTATGCAAATATACAGATGTAAATGCAGACTATATGCAAAATAATAAGAAGAGTCATTTAAATAAAGCTAAAAAGATAAAAGAGAACAATCATACCATGGTGGGTTGACTCCCACCCAACATTTTTCTTTAACGTCCTTAAGTTGGATGGTCCACTAGCTCAGTCTTCTGCTGTGGGTGGATCCTCCAAGAGGAAGATCTCCAGCTCTTTACTTTTCTTCATCTGCTCACCGTGATATAGCTTAAGGCAATGTCCATTTACCTTGATGAATTTAGAGCTCGAAGGATGACTTAGGTGAAAGACTCCGTATGGCTCTGCCTTCTCTACTCTATAGGGACCTTCCCATCTTGATCTCAGCTTGCCTAGCATGAGCCTTAGTCTGGAGTTGTAGAGGAGAACTAATTTCCTAGGTCTGAACTCTCTCCTTTTAATGTGCTTGTCATGCATAGCCTTCATCTTTTCTTTGTACAGCCTAGAGTTATCATATGCTTCTAGACGAAGGTTCTCTAATTCTTGTAGTTGCATCTTCCTTTCAGCTCCAGCCCTCTCAAATCCCATGTTGATTTCTCTTACGACCCAGAATGCCTTGTGCTCTATCTCGACTGGGAGGTGACAAGCCTTTCCATAAACTAAGCGGAAGGGGCTCATCCCTATAGGTGTCTTGTACGCTATCCGATATGCCCAAAGTGCATCTTGTAGCCTGGTGCTCCAGTCCTTCCTATGAAGCTTGACTATCTTTTCCATGATACGCTTTATCACTCTGTTAGACACTTCTGCTTGTTCGTTAGTCTGCGGGTGGTAAGCAGTTGCTACCTTGTGAATAATGCCATGCTTCTTCAGTAGAGCGGTCAGTCTCCTGTTACAAAAATGGGTGCCTTGATCACTCACGATTGCTCGTGGTGATCCAAAGCGACAGATAATATGATTTCTAACAAAGGAGACAACAGTGTTAGCATTATCAGTACGGGTGGGAATTACTTCCACCCATTTGGAAACATAATCTACAGCTAACAATATATATACGAAACCGCTAGAGTTGGGAAATAGACCCATGAAGTCAATACTCCAAACATCAAAAATCTCACAGAACAGCATAGGTTGTTGGGGCATGTCATCCCTCTTGGATATATTACCGAACCTCTGGCATGGGGAACAAGATTTACAAAAGACAGCAGTATCTTTAAAAAGAGTAGGCCACCAGAATCCACAGTCTAAAATTTTTCTAGCTGTTCTTTGAGGGCCAAAATGTCCACCACTCTCAGAGGAGTGGCAGACCTCTAAAATAGACTGGAATTCTGATTGAGGCACACATCTTCTAATTATCTGGTCAGCACCATACCTCCATAAATATGGATCATCCCAAATATAATATTTGGACTTGCTTTTCAGCTTGTCCCTCTGATGCTTAGTAAAATTGGGAGGGAATGTATGACTAACTAGATAATTAGCTACAGGTGCATACCAAGGAACTACTTCAGATACTGCATGCAAGCTATCAAATGGAAAAGCATCATTGATAGGAGTAGAGTCATCCTTAATGTGCTCAAGGCGACTCAAGTGGTCCGCTACTAAATTTTGAGAACCACTCATATCCTTAATTTCTAAATCAAATTCTTGCAGCAGCAGTATCCAACGTATTAGCCTTGGTTTGGACTCTTTTTTAGCTAACAAATATTTGAGAGCTGCATGGTCTGAGTACACTACCACTTTAGTGCCAAGTAAATAGGCTCGGAATTTATCCAGAGCAAAAACAATAGCTAAAAGCTCTTTTTCAGTGGGAGTGTAATTAGACTGAGCAGCGTCTAAAGTCTTCGAAGCATATGCAATTACAAAAGGATCCTTACCTACGCACTAGGCCAGCGCCGCTCCTACAGCATAGTTGGAAAAGTCACACATAATCTCAAAGGGCTGACTCTAGTCTGGTCCTCGCACAATTGGAGATTGAGTCAAGGCAATCTTCAGCTTATCAAACGCTTCCATACAGTCCTCACTCAGCTCAAATTCAACATCCTTCTGCAGTAGTCTAGATAAACGTAAAGCTACCTTACTGAAGTCCTTAATAAATCTCCGGTAAAATCCTGCATGACCAAGGAACGAACGGACTTCCCTCACGGAGGAGGGGTAAGGCAGGCTAGAAATGACATTTACCTTTGCTGGATCTACAGAAATACCAGTATTAGAGACAACATGTCCTAGAACAATACCTTGTTTGTCCATAAAATGACACTTTTCAAAATTCAAAACAAGGTTTGATCTAACACACCTGTCTAATACTCTAGATAAACTATCCAAGCAAAGGCTAAAGGAATCACCGTATACGCTAAAATCATCCATAAAAACTTCCATACAATTCTCAATAAGATCAGAGAAAAGACTTATCATGCACCTTTGGAAAGTAGTTGGTGCATTGCATAGGCCAAAAGGCATTCTCTTGTAAGCATAAGTTCCAAAGGGACATGTAAAAGTATTCTTTTTCTGATCCTCAGGAGCTATATGAATCTGAAAATAGCCTGTGTAACCATCTAAAAAGCAGTAATGTGATTTACCTGACAGGCAATCCAGCATTTGATCAATGAATGGCAGGGGATAGTGGTCCTTACGAGTGGCCTGGTTGAGGCGCCTGTAGTCAATGCACATCCTCCAGAAATTCTGCACTCTAGATGCTATGAGCTCTCCTTGCTCATTCTTTACTGTTGTGACTCTAGACTTCTTGGGCACCACTTGCACTGGGCTGACCCATTCGCTATCTGAGATGGGGTAGATGATATCTGCTTCCAGTAGTCTGGTCACTTCCTTCTTGACAACCTCCAAGATGGTGTGATTCAGTCTTCTTTGGGGTTGGCGAACAGGCCTTGCTCCCTCTTCTAAAAATATTCTGTGCTCACAAACTTGAGGGCTGATGTCTACTATATCTGCCAAGCTCCACCCAATTACTTTCTTGTGTCTTCGCAGCACCCTAAGCAACTGCTCCTCCTACTGGGCTGTGAGTTCCCTTGCAATGATAACTGGGAGCTTCTAATTATCCTTAAGGTAAGCTGACTTGAGGTGGGGTGGAAGGGGTTTTAACTCCAATTTCTGCTCCTAACTGGGCACTGGATCGTCTGGAGCCAGTGATGATGGCATAATGTCCTCATTGCTTTCAAAGGGGTTCCCCACACGTGGACCTTGCTCCATGTGCATCTCTTCTACTGCTTCCTGGTGAACTGCAACCACTGTCTCATCAATTATGTTGCACTGGAAGATGGAATAGTCTTCCAAAGGATGCTTCATAACCTCATTCAGATTGAAGCTCACTGCTCGGCCGTCTATCTCAAAAGAATAGGTTCCTGAGAATGCATCCAACTTGAACTTTGAGGTCTTCAGGAATGGTCTTCCGAGCAAGATGGATGGCGGTTTTCCTGAGTCATTTTGGGGCATTTCCAAGATATAAAAGTCAATAGGAAATGTGAGCCCCTTGATGCTCACCAGCACGTCCTCAGCAATTCCAACCACTGTAATAATGCTTTTATCTGCTAACACAAAATGAGCTGCCGACCTTTTTAAGGGAGGGAGCCTCAAGGCATTATATATAGACAAGGGCATAATACTCACACACGCTCTTAGATCACACATGCAGTCAGAAAATATTACATCTCCAATGGTACAGTTAACCATGCATGGACTTGGATCACTACATTTTTCGGGTATATCCCCCATCAATGCAGATGTAGAACTACCTAAAGGAATGGTTTCTAATTCATTAATCATATCCTTATGTATGCACAAATCCTTTAGAAACTTTGCATATTTAGCTACTTGTTGAATAACATCAAAAAGGGAAACAGTTACCTCAACCTTTTTTAAGATTTCTGCCATTTTTGGGTCAGGTTCCATCTGCTTTCTGGGCTTTCTTGCAAGGTGTGGAAATGGGATAGGGGTGGCGTCTTTGGTAGCTTTAGCTCCTTCTGGTGCGCCATTCTCTGGTTGAGTTACTTCTTCTTCAACCGTGTCTTGTACTTCATCTTCCTTTTCAACATCCTCCACTTCAATCATGTTCTCAGCTAGGGCATGTTCTAGTTGGCTTGGCTCCTCAGAATTCCACTCTTGCAGTGTAGTTCTGGACCTCAAGGTGATGGCATTGATGCCACCCTTGGGGTTGGGTAAGGGTTGAGAAGGAATTCCACTCGAGCTTGAAGGCTAGTTGTTGGAGTTATTCAGTGATCCAATCTGTGAGACAAGAGTTTGCAAGGTAGAGTTCAGACCATTTAAAGTAGAAGTAAGGTTGTTCTCCATGGTCTTCTGTCTCTGATCAATAGAATGTAGCAACTCATCATTGGAAGATGAAGAGGGGTAAGTGATCTGAGGGGTCTGCTGAGAAGCTTGGGACTGCCTTAGATGAAGTGCTCAGTAAGCTTGGTTCTGGTTCTGCTGTTGATAGGTAGGATTCTTTTGATACCGATTCTACTGATTGTTGTTATTATTCCACCTCTAATTTTCTTTTCCGTCTCTGCCTCCTCTGTTATAGTTGTCCCTCCAACCTTGGTTAAAGTTCTCACCTTGGTTATAGTTGCCGCCTTGTTGATAGTATCCTTGATTCGGGCGGTCATAGAAATTGTGAGTAGCTGCTACGATGTTGTCCTCATGTTGGATTTATGGACATTCATTAGTGTAATGATTATAATCAGCGCATATTCCACATACTCTCTGAGGAACCAGTTGTTGACCATGTTGTGGCGAAGGAGGTTGAGATTGTTGTTGGCCCAGATGTATCTGCTTCAGTAGGTTGGTCATCTCACATATTGATTGTGTGAGAGCATTATTCTCATTGCCAGAGGAAACCTCTGCCACAGCCTTGGGGTAGTTGTTCTTGTTGTGCTTGTGATTCCAAGCAGACTCAGCTAAGTCGGCGATCAGTTGCCACGCTTCTTCTGTGGTCTTGTACTTTTTTAGAGAACCATTGCTCGCACCATCCAATGTAGTCTTGTCCTGAGGCTTCATGCCCTGTGTGAAGTAGTTGATCAACACCAACTTGTCAATCATATGGTGAGGGCATGCGTCTAGGAGATTATTGAAGCGCTCCCAATATTCGTAAAGAGTCTCAGATTTGCCTTGAATAATCATTGAAATTTTCTTCCTCAGTCTATCAGTAACTTCAGCTGGAAAGTATTTTTCTAGGAATTCTCTTCGAAGCGTGTCCCAATTAGTAACAACTGCTTCAGGTTGAGTGTAGTACCATTCCCTCGCCTTTCTCTCAAGAGAAAAAGGGAAGGCGGCCAGCAGAATAGAAGTCTCAGTTGCACCATTACACCTGACAATAGAACAGGCTGTCTAAAAATCCCTGAGGTACTTGAGAGGCTCTTGAGCAGGTAAGCCATGAAACTTCAGCAGTAGATTGATTAGTGCAGTCTTCAGTTCAATATCTGCACCTAGATTTGGATGACATGCTTGGAAAGGTGGTAGTGTAAAGTTCGGAGCTCCTGCTTCCTGGAGAGTAATCCTCCTGGGAGCTGCCATGTTCTCTGCACGTAAATCAACCAAATCAGTAGAAAGGGAGCTTGTTTCTTCCTTAAATGACATTTCAGGTTCGTCCTCAGACAAGACTAACCGACGTCGAGCCTGCCTTATACATGAGATAGTTCTTTCAATTTCAGGATCAAATACGGGTAGGCTCGGATCAGGTAGTGAACGCGTCATTCAATGAAAGAAACATACAGCTCATAGTAGCAAAATAAAATAAAATGCAAATAAATAAATTCCAACCAATAAATTAGTACACTATTGAGTAGTTTTGTATGATATGTTATTTTGGTTAGACATGTTGTGTAAGAATATATTTTGTTGTTGTGAGTAGGGAGGTTTGGAGATTTGGTGGACGACACAAATGTCTGGCACCCACCATGTCTCAATACCATCGTCAGTTAGATAGCAGTCTCATATGCAGGGTGATATTACCTATGATTCAGTCCAACCCATCTGTCAGTATCCCAGTCTTGTAAGGTGCGGTTCACGCAAGCTATCACTTCAAATCCTCATACAGAAAGGTGTGGATGACGAAGTAGAAGGCCATTACGACGGATCTACGGTGATTGGAAAGAGTAGTACAACAAGGTGCCGAAACTACTTCAGGCACTGCAGAGTTGTTCCCCGGCACCATTTGTGACCTACGCGTATGGGCCATATCTCATTTACAGTGTAAATAAGATGGCATTGCACGTATCTCGTTTACACTGTAAACGAGATATATACGTATCACGTTTACGTATCATATCTCGTGCAATGCCATCTCGTTTACACTGTAAACGAGATATGCAAGGAGAATTTATTTCGATGATTTCTTCCAAAATTATTTATTTTATTTATAAAAATGAAAAATTCTAAATTAAACAAATCTCCTAGCATTGTTAAATATTTTGTGTCAAAATTGAGAAATAACTTTGTAATTCATATTTAATATATTTATGTAAGAGTTTATCATTTTATATTTATATAGTATATTTTTATTTTTAGTAAAATTTACACTTTATTTTATAACATAATAAGATGATAAATTTGATTACAAATATTTAAAGAAATAAATAAATTACTTAGGAATATTCTTTTAGAAATAAAATTTATATAAAATAAAATTTTACATTGTCCATCAATCTTTTAACATAGTTTTTTTCTTTTTGAGTTTAATTTTGATGTACTGAAAATATAAAATATTTTATACAATCGTACAATTGCGTCCATTTTTTTAAAATAATAGTCATACAGTCAATATAAAAAATAATTACTTTTACTAATATGGTATTATATGATTAAATATACGTGTAAAATTTCTTTGTTAAAATTAAATTTTTTTCTATTAAATAAAAGCAATAATGAAGAATGTCTTTTTTTTATTTAAAATGAAGAGTGATTTAAATGAACACAAAAGTAAAATTGTAAAAATGATAGGCCAGCAATCAATTGGGTTCAACTTTTTTTTTTTCTGCACCCCATTTCGTGAATCTTAGCAATGAATTGGGTTTTTCCATTGTTGATTTCTGGCTACGCTATTTCATGGCTCTCATTCCTTTTTTTTCTTGGATAGGATGACCGCCATTTCTGAGATTCCACTTCGTAGGTGCTACTGAAAATGCTACACATCCAACAATAATTTAGCCTTTAAAAATATTTTAAATTTAATTATTCTATTATATTAATTTTTTAATTAACTAATTAATTATATTTTTTATTTTAAAAGAACCACCGTCAATTTCATCATTATTATAACTATTTCAGTGAAAAAAAACTTCAAAAACATCAAAAAAAACATTTTTTAAAATAATTAACAGAATCATAAAATAGTAAATTATTCTCTAAAAATAAAATATAATTTTTTTTCTCAATATCTTCATTCACTCAAATTTTTCACTTTTAGTAAATTATTAAATACTGCTCCCTAAATAGTTAGTCTAACTCCGCTTCTGGCTGCAGCGACCACGAAGACCAAGCTGGAGGCAGCGACGTTCAAGCTGCACCTAGGAAAGGCGACCATTCTGATATCAAAAGGGTAAGTTCAAGAGAGTAAATTATTCTCTATCTTCATTCTATTTCAATAAATTTAGTTTAAT
>NC_029781.3:75896597-75935073 GCF_000817695.3 Arachis duranensis | reverse complement strand
TTATGCACAAATATATTATTTTATATGTATTATGAATATTTGATGTAATATTTTAAATGTGCTTACAACATATCCAAAATAATAAATAACAAAATTAACTTATTAACTAAATAGTATCACATCTTTTTTTTTTTCAATTATATTCTAGTTGAGAAATGTTATTTGTACACCAAAATCAACCATTAAAATCAACCACTAATGTATTTGTGTATAAATATATGTGGTTTAATTTATTTTCAATATGTATTTATATTTCAATATATATTTTATACTAGTAGCTGATTTTAGTGTACACGTAGCATAACCCATTTTAGTTCTATAGGCATGTGTTTTAACATTTTTTTTCTTTTTCTTGCGTAATTATTTTTTGAGTAGTTTCTTTTATTATTTTACATACGTTCATAACACATCCAAAATAATAAGATAACATATAAAATCCTTTTGGCATACATCTAAAATTTATTTAAATTTGTGTTTATATTTTTCTTAATATAAATGATTTTTTTAACACATCTAAAATAATAAGATAATACACAAAATACTTTTAGTATACATCTAAAATTTGTTTAAATTCGTGTTTATATTTTTTCTAATATAAATGATTTTATCAAATTATAAAATTGTATGCTAAATAATTTCTTAATACATCTAAAATTTATCTAAAAATAATTGTGTTCATTGCTTTTGTTAATTAGAACCAAAAAACTATATATACCAGTCTTAAAAACAAAAATATTGATTTTGATGGTATTATTTTAATTTTAATTTAGTTAGAATTTAATTTTGATTTGTTATTTTTATTTTGTTAAATCTAAATTTCAATTTAAATATTCTAATTTTAAAGAGGTATAATTTTAAATTTTAAATACATGAAAAAATATTTGAAATATAATATCTAAAGAAAAATAATAATTATAATAAATAATAATTGAATAAAAGATGAACTATAGTATAGTAGATAGTTAGTTACACAAGATTTTTGTAATGCTTTTCTCTCGTGCGTATCTTGAGAAACAAAACTTTTTTCATATTTTTTTCGGTCATAAAGCTTTCAAATTCTGTTTAATTTTTTTTAATTTGTTATGCTAAAAATCAAGGTTTTAAAAATTAGATCAGAGTAATTGGTTCAACTGGATTAATCAAAAATCGATTTTTTATCGATTCGATTAACTTGCAAAATTATTCTGCAAAAAATTAATTAAAAATTGGTCGAATTGACAATTAACCGATAAATCGATTAAACCGACTTGGTTTTTTAAAAGTATAGTTCACTTCTCCACAAGTCAAACAACGCCGTCTGTTTAAAAAAGAAAAAACAAAACCCAGTAGAAGCGAAGAACACCCCATCTCTAGGGCTAGTAATGGGTAGGGTTTGAACTGTACCTTTATCCTTAAAATTAAAAGAGAAAGTATAGAGAACTAATAGAATATTTGTACAATGTGTACAATAGGGTTTAAGGATATTCGATTCAGTATTAGAGATATAACTATTAGTGTTACCTTTTCCTATCAGCTTAAGCTTTTGGGATGAGTGGTATCATGACATGGTATCAGAGCTCTAGTTCCGAAAGAGTTCAATCCTTGGTGAAACCCAAAATTAGCTTAAATTTTTGGGATGATTGGTTTCATGATATGAGATGTTTATTATCCCCGGTACCCGGATGGTTATTTTGGATAGTATGGGTGATGTTCATTTTATTCATATTGGGCCAAAGATTTAGCCCATCACATTATACACTTAGACCATTGGCTCCCTAGCAGTACTCAAATTTAAAACAATAAAATCTTAAAAAATCCAACATAAAATTACAAATAATATGATCATCAACTAATTTAGTGGTTATTTCAAGTTTTTATAAGAAGAAGATTGTGAGTTCAAACCTCTAAGCAAAAGCAACCTCCACTTGCCACTCAGCCATTGCGCTTCTTATTACTATATGTGACAAATATTAATTATATAGTATACATAAATATCTAATTTAATTTAATTTTTATTTTTTCTATTTTTTAAATTAATTATATACCATTATTAATATAAATATAAATTTTACTAAAAGTTTATTAATTTACTTTATCTATTTCAATGCTAGTATTGTGATTAAGGTTATTTGTTTTGATATTAATGTTAAAATCTACTAATATTATAGTTAGCTGATAGACTTTGTGAATTAATTATTTTTTTATTGTGTCAAATTAAGATACTATTATAGTATTACTGATAAATTTTATGATTTTTTTATATTAGTTATTTTTAAAAGTTGAGACTTAATTCTTCATAAAATGTTAGTGAAAATATGTATATTTCAAATTTTAATTTTAAGTTTATAATTATTTTATATTTTATATTTACGTGAGACCGATTTTATCGGTTCAACTAGTAATTTATCGGTTGAACCAATAAATCAGTGAATTAGTAGTTTGATCGATTCGATTATCGGTTCGGTTCTGATAACTATGGTGAGAAGAGCAGCCACCACCCACCATCCTACTTCAGAGCCCAAATCACTGAGCCCTTCTCTTCCTTCTCTCTTTCTGTCTTCCTCGCTGTTCGAGCTCTCTCTGTCATTGCTTCGCTGTGGGTCGTCGCCGCTTCTCCTCACTCAACCGGTTCAATAATCGGTTCGGTTCTCGCATGCTAGAAATTCTGAAACGGCATTCGGTTTTTTAGGAATTTGAAGAGAGATTCTGAAACCTAACCCTACGTCTGATTGCAAAACAGTCAGCCATAACCCATAACCATCAGTCGTCTCTTGTATCGGTTGGAGATGGAGTCATTATTGTACGTAGTTTCAGAAAAAGATGCATTTGCTTTCCCTGTTGCAGAATTGCTTCGATTAGGGAAGAACGAGATCGATAACTTGCATCCCCCTGTTCTTCCTGCGTCCATTTGTGCCCAATCAAATTTTGGAATGCAACACATGCGCGCTTTCCATCATTCTAACAAAGCTTTCTTACTGGGCAATGGTGAATCCTGGGAACTCTACTGCCACAACAGCAAGCTACGCAGATCAGAGCCTGACTTCATGCCTCCACCACCGAGATCTCATTCTGATCCTTATTTCGTTGCAAATATTAGAGGCAACATTTACTTGTTTGCACGCGTGCCCAGTGTAGGTTTTTGTTCTTAAATCCGGGACATGGGATTCCTTGCCCGCTCCCCCACTTTCTCCAGTTGATCTAACACTCAGGCGCGCTTATAATCTTAATTCTCCTTGGTGTCAATGGTTCGTTTCTGATGACAAGCTTTTCCTGCTTGCATATCAACCTGGAAAAGAAGAAATAGTTGTCTATGACCTCCAAAGTGACGTCTGGGAGAAAGTGGAGGACAAGGACACCCACTTCCAGTTAAGCTCATTTGGTTTTGATTCAATGAGTACTATCTCAGTTCCAGATGTAGGCAACAATTGACATGTGGCACTTACATCTAGGGGGAAAACATTAGAGGAGGGGAATTTGTAAACATCAAACTATATGCTCTGCTGCTGGATAAGCAAACTAACCTTGTCTGTTGCTGTCAATCGCTTGACGAGTGTTCTAATGAGATCTATGTCCAACAGTCCAAAGTTTGGTGGTATTCCCCCAAGCATGAAATGTGTTGACCTTGGCAATGGCATGGTATATGCTCTCATCATTGGGAGCACAAAATTAAGGTGTCATGCTGGTCTAGAACCTCTCCTTTGGATATTGGTATTTACCCTAGCCTGGACACAAGAGGACTAAAGATTCCTATCTGTTGTTGATGTTTCTGTGAATCAAGTCTACACCAGGCACCTCGCCAATCCCAAGGAGCCTGATTGTCTGCACAATGCCTTTATTGTAACACCCAAGTAAACTTGCTTTCTCTCACTCAAATTGTATGGTCATTTATGCATTTTGTCTTGTGCTTTCCTGGTCTGATTTCCCATATGTATTCTATAGAATAGTAATTGAAGCATGAAGGTTCCAGTTGGAAATTAGGTGGCTTTAATGGGTTGGGTGGATTCGGGGATCATAATTCAAGTTATGTGAATAGGAGAGAGATTGGGGTATTGAGTTCCTATTTCTCTTTTGGATAAAAAAATAGTCTCAAAGTCTTAATATAATGATATATTTTGGTTTATTGAGGGATAGAATAAGGTGGTGTGAAATGATAGAGGAGTTTTGAGAGCAGGCTTAGAGAATATATTGCTATTGTGAGAGTTTAATACTTATAGTTCAAAAGATAAATCAGTTATATATTACAAAAATAATTACTATTTAGAAAGAGGGCGAGAGGGGGAAAAAAGGCAGGGGGCTTTGATAAAATTATTCACGATGGCCAACCTACTCGATCATTTGATATGTATATGTTTATTTTACAGGGATTTTAGCACTGCATTTGTGGAGCAGAAAGTCTCTGAAATTGGCCGGGTGACAAGACAAAGAAGGATAGCTCTTCTACTGTGACAAATCTTGATCGAATGGAAGCTGAACAAGAAAATGAAGGCCAAGCTCAACCGCCACAAACATACACCATGAAGGACATTTTGGGGGAACTTCAAAACATGAAGATTTATATGGAAGGAAGATTACCAAGTATTGAAGCAAGTCTTGCAAGGCAACAAGATGCTATTGATAATCTCTGCACGCATTTCGGGATTCCGAATAGGTGTGGCATAATCCCTGAACCGCGCACAAGTCAAGGTGACGAGCAATGAAGAGAAAGATGATTGATCATTGTTGGTTTCACATGAGGATTTTTTTTCTGATCACTATTATTCTGATCTAACATTAGTAAGCATAGAATTATATAGCACTTAGCTTATGTTTAGGATTTATAACTTGTGGATTATGGCTGTGAATACTATATGCATAAAATCATGAATGTTCTTTTTAAAGAATGACTTAAATGTGTGGACTTGGTATCTGTACACTTATTAACTTTCTACTTGAGGGGAATACTACAGTATAGATAGATAAAAATATCTATACCTATAAAAATGACGTGGTCTAGTTTTTAAGTGACAAGTGGTGTTTTATATACTACTTTTGCCAAGCCCAAATAAAAAAACTGTTATGCCTTTGATTGATAACTAACAACACATGAAATAATTTGTCTACTTAAAATGTAATTAACAATTAGAGTTACTTTCTTCTTTTATATTGAGTCAAGCAAAAATTAGACCAATCATAAATTTTAACTAAAAATCTAAAATAATTAAATGTTTTAGAACTACACACAAAAAGTGGGATTTCCCATCCTTCGCTTAAACATAAGCGAGGCACAGTAAAAAAAAATGAAACTAAGAAGAAAGCAAAGTTGGAATCATAGATTCTGTTTGGTAGCAATTGCCAGAAGTTCTTCAGGATTCAGAGTGGCGTTCGAGCATCCTCCTACACCTTTCTTTCCATATATGCCAAGCAATAATTAAAGCAAAATGGGCCGAGTTCTTACGCACAGATCGGTAACCTGGGACAACAAATTGGAGTCTCCACCAATCGAAAACGGAGATGCATTTCGGATTTGGGGTCAGTTGCGCTATTGGACTCTTGCACCAAGTTTCTAAAGCATCTGGACAGTTGAAGATGCAATGTAACAAGGATTCTGGTTCAGCATTGCAAATGGGACAAGTTGGTGAAGTACTTGGGAATCACTAATTTATGAGCTGCATGACAGAGAGTTTTCCATGGAGGAACTTCCGCCCGAATACCTAAATCTTGTGTTGGGCTGTCAGACTCCAAAGAAAATTTCAGATTTTCGGTTGATGCATGATATTTGCAAAAAATTCTAGACAAACATGGTGGAAGAGGTAAGCAACTCTATATCCTGAAGCTACATCATATATCTTGTGTAAGACTCAGAATTTTTGAAAAATATTATTATGAGTTAATTTCGATTTATTTATTCGTTAAGTACTTTAATCTCGAAAATTATTTTATTAAATATAATTAAAGTTGATTAATTGAGTTTAAAATAATTTAAGGTTTTATTTGATTTTATAATTATCGAATTATTTTTTATATTAAAATTATAAAGTTTAGTAATTGTAAAATAATAAGAATTTTACATGATTTAGTTGAGATTTTAGAATTTAATACTTTAATTTTTTGAGCAAAGAAATTAATTATATTATTTCTAATTTTAAATTAAAATACTTGGTTAAAAGTTAATTCAATAATTGATAATTAAATAGTACTTTTATAAATATTATTATTGAATTAAGATTGATATCAAATTAATCTATTACCTATAATTTTATTAAAATTACCTAAACTATCGAAAAAAAAGATTCCCAAATTGAACCCACTAACCCTAACCTAACTCGCCACTGCCTCACCGCCATTCACCAACCACCTTAACCCCTTTGTTTGCATACACGCTACACGGTTTCAAAAAAAAAAGAACGAAACCAAAGGAAGAAAGAAAGGGGAAGAGAGATTGAGATCTGCAGAGAAGGAAAAACGGGAAAGAGAGAGATCTGAGTGGAGAGAAACCGTGTCCAGCTGACGTGCTTCTCGTCGTCGCCATTAAAGGGAGATAGAGTGCCGTCGCGAATTAGAGCTGAGCCGAGAAAAGAGACAGCGTAAGAGGGAGCTCGTCGCCGCCAGCTTCGTCAGATTTTCAGCGCCGAACTTGTCCCTGCCACTGCAAGCCGTAGCCGTCGCAGTAGAGACCAACACCGTCGCAGCCATGCTCGCTGTCATCCCTGAGCGTCAGAGAAAGAAATAGAGCTCGAGGAAGAGAAGGATGTGATGGAGGTGAAGAACGTTGTTCCGCTATGCACCGTCGTGGTTGTGCACTGCGCCGCCGTGGCTATGACCGCCGAAAATTGCCACTGGAGCCCCTGCCTTCTTGGTAAGCGTTTTTATTTTCGGAACCTTTGAAAATCAGTATTTCAATATAAGTTGTTAGAGATTCTGAGCTATTTGCTATAACTGCTATCTATACCTAAGCTTTTCTTGTCTGTTTTGCTTGTGTTTGTTCTGATGTGGTGCTTTTGAGATTATTGGTGATGAGATGATTATTGTGTTGATTGATTATGTGATAGGTTGAAAGCTGTGATTGATTTCTGATTGAGTTATTAGTAAAGTATGAAAAATCAAACTGGTTCAGTATAGACTTAATGAACCTATGCTTGGAAAAGGCTGGTCATTCATACAGTTTAGGAAACCGATTAAGATTCTCTTACAAGAAAAGAAAGGTTTTGTATTTTCTGAAAAATAAATATTGTTTCTTTGAAAAGTTTTAGATTATTAGCTGTTGATTTTTAAAAGATTCATAGGACGAACAATAATCACTACCTTGAAACCAATTCTTCTTTTTATACATATCTTCTTATAACATTTCTTAAACCCTCTGCTTAGTATCCTTTCGAGGATGATGTTCTCACCCCCTACAGAATTTCTTTTTCTGTGACAGGTTCAAGAAGCTTTGGTATGAAGCCGCGATTCGAACTACGGAGCTTTGCATATATATAGGGGCAGGACTTGTATATTAAGAAGTTTTGGATAAGTTTATGTAATTATTATTACATGAATGTGATATGTGACTGTGTGATTTTTAAAGTAAAGGCTTTTCGCTTTCATAATTAAAAATTGGGTTCATATTTACGAAGGCTCAATATTAAATAAATATAGTATCAAAATAAAGGATTAAAGGTAAGTAACATCTGAACTTTTAATATGATCATGAGGTGTTAAAAGTAAGGGTGTTACATTATGGTATCAGAGCAGTTCATCCTGTTTAGAGCCTTGGGAGTGGACTGACTATTCTTCATTTTATATTCTGAGTGTTTGTCATGTCGTAGGTCTTGTCTAGATAACAAGAATTTTGATCTTTAAGCACATGACTGTCTTTTGATTAACGCTATTAGCTTACCATTGCATAACTGTTGATGTTAAGTCTAGCCAACTTAATGTTGATGGTTTTGTTATACGAAAAAGTTATAAGGTTATCATAGGCGAAATGGAAGTAATAGGATCGAACGGTTTGGGGACATTAGGAGCTAATTCTCAAGGTTACTTTGTGATGTGTCTTGAAATTCTGTTGATAACTTGTAACTTATTCTTTCATGATATACCTTGAAAGTCTTCATTTGAGATTATCTTCCAACCCTACCTTCGTTTATATGTATTCTCATTTCATCCTAATTGCATATGTCTGCTTCATTTCCTTGAGGTATCTGCCTTTATCTGTTTAAACTCTTCTTTTTGGTTCACGTACTCTTGATGTAGTTTTGAACTTGTTCGATTGATCATGTATTGTGAATCCTGTTTGAACTCTTTGACTTAAGTTTCTTTCTCAGAATGTGAGTGGATTTCCTTCCTTGTGTCTTTCAATCTGCCTGAATATCCTTATGAGGTTTCGATTTCAAGAATACACTCAAAATTTTGGTTTTAAACATTTTTTTATAAGAAATTTTGGATTCTTTCTGAAGAAATTTCAAGTAAATCTTCTCTTACTTGATTGTATCCATAGTCATTCTTTAAATTTGACAAAAATATTTTGAGTTTGGCATGCTCTTATTTACATGAATTTTTGAAAGCTTATGTATTTAAGACCTTATCTCAAAATCCTCCTTTTTGAACAGGATTTGAATTCTTTTCAACTTTACCACAATTTCATTACGTACCTTTAATTAACTAAATACCTGAGTGCCTTTTGAATTTTTTGAGAAATTACTTTTGGTCCTTAACCCAATTAAATTCCATCTTTCAAACTTCGCATATTCTATCTTTATCTTAGAAATAGTTCTGACGAAAAACAACTTGATTTTCTTCCGATCCTATTACAATTTTATGCATACCTTTGTTTGGTCATAAACCTAAGCATACTCTGATATTTTTGAAGGAAAATTTTGTTTATATTCTAAATAACCCTCACTTTACAAACGTCATGTAACTTATTTCAACCTGAATATGTTTCAAAATAACGCAGACATTCATACTTTTGTTAATTCCTTTAAAAGTTTATTTCATGTTTTCTCTTTTTATAAGGTAAGATGATCCTCCACTTAAATTTATTTATTCTTTATGGACATTTCATTCGATTGCATTCTTAAACAATTTCTCGTGAACTTTGCAAACAATGTCTTGACTTTAGTCACTCTCTTCTTATAAATTTTGTACTTTGATTCAGCTTGAATTCAATTCTAACGAAAGCACAGTTTTCTTCTCATGGTCTCCATTGGAGTTCTTTAAATTCTCAATATGTCCGCCTCTTATTCGTAAATTACCATTTGAATCTTTGAGAACGTCTATCCTTGTCATTATACTTCTCTTCATGAATCCTATACTCTTGACATGACATTGAAATTGTCTTGGTGCCACATCGATCTTTGAATTTTGAAAATGTTAAGTGCTTATTTTAATTAGGCAGTATTAGCTTATGCGTTCTAATCGTGTCGAACAATTTAACGTGTCGTTTATCCTTTTTCTTTTCTTGAGGAGTAAATTTAGATTTCTTTGCTTCACAATCTATACCTTATGTATATCTTGATCTGCTTATATTTTTGACTATGTTAAGACTTGCAACACGGTTGTTGACCTCATATTTCTCTATGAGCTAAGAAACCCTTGTGGTAATCTGAAGTTGTTCTGATGCAATGCGTCGCTATTGTCTTTAACCATTCTTCCTCTATAAAATCTCATACCTCTTCGATTTCAGCTTGAATCTATTTTAAACTAATACATTTTCCTTATTGATCTTATCAAATATCTTTGATTCAAGAGTTATCCTCAAAGTTTCCAATTGATTCCTTTCTGGCAAACTTCATTGCTTGTGCATCCTTGTTTACTTGCAATTTTGTTCATTCTTCCAAAATTCTTATGAGTACTATCTTTTTCACTTGTCCTTCCTTTCTAAAATCTCGTGACCTTTTGAGTGAACTCGAGATGTGTTAGTATCATGTGCGACCTTTAGATATCGCAAGCGATACATTAGTTCTTAGAATACGGTTGGTGGATGCGGAAGGCGAAGCTTGTAAATATGCGATGCCACAAAATGTCGTAGAGCTTTGTTTTACACGAAAGAGTTTTGTTGATATTAAACTTGTGATCGGTAGTGAGTTTGCGAAATAATTGATGAGGTCGAGAATTTTTGAATAAATTGTGCGATAAAATACAGTTGGGAGTTATGATAGTAAGCTATGTTAAAGCCCTTGATGTTGACACCATGTAACCTCTTTGTTTTGAGCCTATCTTGTAACTTTTGTTTTACACCACATTCTTCCCTTATATCCAAGTCTTATGGCTTATCTGGTATATGAAAATTTATATATGTGCCAAAACTTCTTGCTTTTCTAAAGTATTCAAAAGTATGAAATATCGTGTGTATTACTTTATTTTTCGAGGACAAAAATTTGTATAAGGTGGGTAGGATGTAAGATTCAAAATTTTGAAAAAATATTATTATGAGTTAATTTCGATTTATTTATTCATTAAGTACTTTAATCTCGGAAATTATTTTATTAAAGATAATTAAATCAAATTTTGATTAATTGAGTTTAAAATAATTTAAGGTTTTATTTGATTTTATAATTATCGAATTATTTTTTTATGTTTAAACTATAAAGTTTAGTAATTGTAAAATAATAAGAATTTTACATGATTTGGTTTAAATAATTGAGATTTCAGAATTTAATACTTTAATTTTTATGAGTAAAGAAAATTATTTATATTATTTCTAATTTTAAATTAAAATAATTGGTTAAAAGTTAATTGACAGATTGATAATTAAATAGTACTTTTATAGATATTATTATTGAATTAAGATTGATTTTTAATTACTCTATTACCTATAATTTTATTAAAATTACCTAAACTACCCAAAAACAAGATTCCTAAATTGAACACACTAACCCTAACCTAACTCACCACTGCCTCATCGCCATTCACCCACCGCCTTACCCCTTCCTTGCGTACACGCTACACAGCTTCAAAAAAAGAAAATAAAAGAAAGAAACCAAAGGAAGAAAGAAAGGGGAAGAGAGATTGAGATCTGAGGGGAAAGAAACTGTGTCCAGTGCCGCCGCCGCCACGTCCAACTGACGTGCTTCTCGTCGTCGCCATCGAAGGAAAGAGGGAGAGAGAGTGCCGTCGTGAATCAAAGCTGGGATGAGAAGAGACACAGCGCGAGAGGGAGCTCGTCATCGCCAGCTTCGTCAGATCTCCAGCGCCTAACTTGTCCCTGCCGCCGCAAGCCGTAGCCATCGCAGTGGAGACCAACACCGTCGCAGCCACACTAGCCGTCGTCCCTGAGCGTCAGAAAAAGAAATAGAGCTCGAGGAAGAGAAGGACGCGATGGAGGTGAAGAACGTTGTTCTGGCATGCACCGTCGCGGTTCTGGACTACGCCGTTGTGGCTGTGACCGCCAAAAACTGCCACTGGAGCCCCTGCCTTCTTGGTAAGCATTTTTATTTTTAGAACCTTCGAAAATTTGTATTTCAATATAGGTTGTTAGAGATTCTAAGCTATTTACTGTAACTGCTATCTATACCTGTGCTTTTCTTGTTTGTTTTGCTTGTGTTTGTTCTGATGTGGTACTTTCGAGATTATTGGTGATTGGATGATGATTGTGTTGATTGATTATGTGATAGTTTGAAAGCTGTGATTGGTTTCTGATTGAGTTATTAGTAAAGTGTGAAAAATCAAACTGGTTCAGCATAGACTTAATGAACCTATGCTTGGAACAGGTTGGTCATTCATACAGTTTAGGAAACCGATTAAGATTCTCTTACAAGAAAAAAAAAGGTTTTGGATTTTCTGAAAAATAAATATTATTTCTTTGAAAAGTTTTGTATTATTAGCCGTTGATTTTTAAAAAATTCATAGGACGAACAATGATCACTGCCTTGAAACCAATTCTTCTCTTTATACATATCTTCTTATAACAATTCTTAAACCCTCCACTGAGAACCCTTTCGAGGATTATATTCTCACCCCCTATAGAATTTCTTTTTCAGTGACAAGTTCAAGAAGCTTTGGTACAAAGCCACGATTCGAACTACGGAGCTTTGCATTTTAGATTTTATTTTACCCCTCGTCATTTATCATTTTGAGAATTTAGAGGGGCAGGACTTGTATATTAAGAAGTTTTGGATAAGTTTATGTAATTATTATTACATGAATATGATATGTGACTGTGTGATTTTTAAAGTAAAGGCTTTTCGCTTTCATAATTAAAAATTGGGTTCATATTTACGAAGGCTCAATATTAAATAAATATAATATCAAAATAAAGGATCAAAGGTAAGTAATACCTGAACTTTTAGTACAATCATGAGGTGTTAAAAGTAAGGGGTGTTACATCTTAGATCTGTTGAGTGTCCATTGAATTTCATCCTCCCCTTCTCCTGGTATTGTAGATAGAACTCTCTAGGCTACATCTTGAGAGAATATTGAATAATTAGGGATTGATTCCATTACTTATGTGCAAAGAACAGATCATGAACTAAGAAGATTGAATGTCCAGCTTGGGACTGACTTGTAAGAGCTTGTACTAAGAATGGATACGAAGGTGGGAGTTATGGATCTCTAAAGATTCGGATTGCTGTTCCAGAACCAACTCTCCAGTTTAACCCCTTTTTAACGACACTTCTACCTGCAAGAATACTCCTCCATCCCCAAGAACGTAAGGACCCCAACTCTGCATCTAGAATAGAATTATATCTGAAATATTTTCCTTTTAAGATTCTAGATAATAAAGAATTAGAGTTAGTGGCAATTCTCCAACATTATTTACTTAGGAGAGCCAGATTTTGTGCACGTAGATCTTTAAAGCCAAGCCCTCCTTCTTTCTTAGCCCTTGTCATTGTATCCCAACTAATCCAAACGATACGATGTTCTACAGCATGTTGACTGACGATCGGATTTCTATCAGTAAAGAAATTCACAAATAAGATCGCGTTGTAAGTATAGTTTCTAAACCAACAGAGAATCCTTTCCGACAAAAGTTTGGTTGTCACAAGTAACAAAACTCAATAAATTTATAAACCGAAGTATTCAAACCTCGGGTTGTCTTCTCAAGGAATTGCAGGGAAGTATGATTTATTATTGGTTATGTAAAAATATATATTTTTTAGTTTTTGAAATAAAGAACAGGTAATTTAAATAGCAGGGAAAATAAATTAATAATTAGAAAAACTCTTGGCAAGGTATGAGAATTAGAATTCCTATCCTAGTTATCCTTATCAATGGTGATGAGAATTATATTTTTGCTCCCACTAAGTCAAGTGGTTAAATTAAATTAACACCTAAAGTCCTAGTCAACTCCTAAGGAACGACTAGAGTTATAGGAATCTAAATTAATCACAAAGGTATCAATTATCAATCACAATGAGTATGACAACTCAAGAGTTACTAATTAATCAACCAAAGCCAAGAATGTAGAAAGCTAAATAAAAATCATATATCTGAAAATACCTCAAATTGCATTAATTAAGAAAATCCTAACATGAAAAGTTCATAATCCAATTTGGCAACATAAATCAAATAAAAGCATTAGAGTATCTAAGAATGGAAGAGAAACATAAATTAAAGTGACATTGAACCTGTAATTGAAGAGGAAATAATCCTAAATCCTAAAACTAAGAGAGAGGAGAGAACCTCTCTCTAAAAACTATATCTAAATTATGAAAAGTGAATTATGAGTGTTGTATATGAATTGTTGTTGATGAATAGATGGATTCCCCAATTTATAGGCTCTAATCTGTATTTTCTGGGCTTGGATTTGGACCAAAAAGGGTCCAGAAGTCGCTGGGACCGACTTATGTAAATTCTACATATCGCGCATGTCACGCGTCTGCGTAGGTCACGCGGTCGCGTCATCTGGAGTTTTGCTTTTACACGCGGCCGCGTCAGTCACGCGTCCGCGTCAATTGTGTTTTGCGTGAGTCACGCGTTTGCGCGGTTGCCAGTTTATGCAAAGCACGCGTTCGCGTCGTCCACGCGTTCGCGTTGCTGCCAGTTTCTTCAAAACTCCATTTTATGCTTTCCTTCCATTTTTATATGTTTTCTTTCCATCCTTTAAGCCATTTCTGCCCTATAAAGCCTGAAAGTACTCAACACACAGATCACGGCATCGAATGGTAATAAAGGATAATTAAATTTAATATTTCTAAAGCATAGGAAACATGTTTTCACATATGTCATATCATAAGGAAGGAATTGTAAAACCATGCAACTTCATATGAATAAGTGGGTGAAGAATTGATAAAATCATTCAATTGAGCACAAGATAAATCATAAAATAGTGGTTTATCAACCTCCCCACACTTAAACATTAGCATGTCCTCATGCTAAATCCAAGAGAAAAAAGTAAAGGTAAAATGGTGGAATCTTATGCAATGCAATCTATTCTAAATGCAAGCTACCTACATGAATTATGCAATTCTAGTTATTATCCACCTATATATATAGAGCTTTCATGTGGTTAATTTTGCTTCATATCTTCAAGGAACCATATATGTATAATTAAGGCCAAACCATATTAAAGCACAGTCACAATTGAGTTGGGTTAAGATAGGTCACAAACTTGCAAGACAATTAATAAATTAAACATGGATATATGAGAATGAGTTGTTGAACCCTCACTGGATTTTTGTGTTTTACTCTCTAATCACTCAGTGTTTGGGGTTAATCACTCTCTTCTTTTCTAGTCATGCTTTCTAAAACTTTGTTTTTCATCTAACCAATCAACAAATATGGAATATAGACATACAAAAATCATGAGGTCTTTCCCCAGTTTGTAATGGGGTCCAGGTTGTAATGGGACTGAGGTAAGGGTAATGGTGTATATATAAGGCTAAGTGAGCTAACAAAGTGAATCCTTGATTAATCTAAGGTCTCACCTAACATACATACTCTATATAATTTCAAAGTTCTTCACCTAACTACCCAAATTTTTTCACTTTTTGTGTTACATGCTCATGCACCAAATTTATTTTTTACTTTTGTCCCATGTGCATTGATTCTTTATAATTGCATTGGGATAATTTTTGTATCCCCTTATTTAAATACTAATTTTTTTCAATGCACATGGTAATTTAATTGTTTTTTATTCACATGAGCATGCTTCCCAAATTTTTGAAATAACTTATTCAATTTAATTCCCCTTTCTCCTATCATTCCATGTTCCCACAAAATTCCCCATACTTAAATTATACACAATATCTATCTTAAGCTAACCAAGGATTCAAATTGGAATTTTTATCTTGTTTTTCTGCTTAAGGCTAGTAATGTGGTTATAAAACAGAAGAGGGGGTCAAAAAGCTCAAGGGAGTTAACAAGGGTGATTGAAAGGGTAGGCTATTTGGGATAAGTGAGCAAAAACAATTAATGGCCTCAATCATCTCTTGGTATGTATCTATATTCTATATTGGACATATAGATTAAAACAAAATAAAGATTGCAAGCATAGAAAAGAAGTGCAAAATACACAGGAATGAAATTTATGGTTTGATGTAACCATACAATTAAGCTCAAAACTCACAGGTTGTCTGTTCTCTAGCTCAGAAATTATAATCATACATCAGTTATATATGTCATGCAAGTAGAAATCAAGAGTTTTCATTCAACTCAATGTGAATCTTAAGGTGGCCCTTAAAATCTTAGTGTTCTTCCTTGATGAAATGTTGTTAACTAACTCACATTTGTTGCTATATATATACAAGGTGTGTGGATTATTTTTATTCTGTTATGCTGAAGTTTCTAGTTTACTCTTTTATTTTCAATTAAACCAACTTATCATATACTAAAAGGGTAAACTATACTAATTAATCCACTTAATATATAACTAGTAAGCTATAAGTGCAAATCAAGCTAAATATCTAAGATATGTACAGCCCAAAGTGCAAAATGAAAAAATAAAATAAAAATATAGCAAAAGCAAAAGAAAAATGTGCAAGGACTGAAAGATAAAATAAAATACAGAAAATGAACAAAATAAGATAGAAGAGTCTTATAGTGATTCACCAAAAAATATATGCCAGAGATGGCAACCTCCCCACACTTAAATAATAGCATCGTCCTTATGGCAACGCTCAGACCTCTCATAACGTCGCCTATTGCGACGCTCAGACTTCTCAAATTTCTGCTGGTGGCGGCACTCCATCTGGTCTAAGCGGTCAAAGAGTCGGTGCACCAGAAGATAAACGAGCTCAGGAGCAGGTGGGGGTGCAGTGGATGGGGCTGGGGTAGTGGATGCTGAAGGGGCAGCTGAAGACGTAGCTGACTCAGCAGAGTCAATGAGAAAAGGAGGTCGGTAGCCTAGAGCCTGAAACTTCCTACTGTGAGGGATGATCTTCCTGCAGTCCGCGACGGATGGCTTTTCGTCAGTAATTTTCCAAGGCACCTCAGCTCGGTGACCCAACTGAGTAATCAGGAATGGAAACGAGAGGGTGCCTCTGACATGAACCCTGGCCATGTAATACCGGATGAAGCGGGGCAGATATAGGTCCTTACCCTCCATCACACACCAGATGAGGGTAATCATAGCAGTTGGTACCTCTGTCTCATGAGTGCTCGGCATTACGTAGTTACTCAGAATATGCTGCCAAAGTCGAGCCTCATCATTCAGATACATCAGCCTGATTCCCTTAGGTACCACTGTGCTCTTTCCCATGACCCATAGGACAGTAGGATCAAGAGCTATAGTCTGTTTTACTGCATCCCAATCAAATCTCATGAATCTCATATCCTCTTCAGCACTTTGGTAACCGTCTGGCTGATCTGATTTAGGTGGGAGCTGGAGGATGTCTTCTATGGCTTCCTTAGTAACCCGAATTTATTTGCCTCTGAGCTATACTGCATCCAGGGATGTTTTAAAGTAGTTACAGTAGAATTCTCTGACCAAGGATGAGTTGATCTCAGTCAAGTTTCTTTCCAAGAAGAACCAGCCTCTCTGTTTAATTTGGTCTGAAGTGTATTGCTTGAGTTCTTCTAGAATTCTGAGTGTCCTTTCCAGGTATAGGTTCCTGGATGTGGCAAAAATTGGGTACTTCAGCTCACAATATTTATTTGCAAAATTTACCGGGTCAGCCGCAGGTACCAACTGATTAGCCTTTTCCTGCGGGATAAAGTTCTTCTTCCGCTAGGAATCATCATGCAAAATGTCAAGGATGGTCATAGAGGATTCGCCTCTTTTCCTTTTGCCAGTGGTTGCTTTGCCTTTTCCTTTGCTTTGAGGGTTAGACATCCTAAAAAGTAGAAATTCCAAGATATAATTGAAGAACAAAAGCAGGAAAATAAGTAGGCAAATAGAATAATAGCAATATAAGCATAGAGTGGAAAAAGAGCAAGAAAATCATGAAATGAGTTAAATATATGTGCATATTGGATTGTATGCGAGTGAAAAAGTCTGAAAAGAAAAGTACAATCCAAAATATATGATAACCGAAATTCAAGTTAATTAGGAAAAACAATGATCATGCCCTGAGTTAGAAAGTTAAAGTAGTCAGGTAAAAAGAGAAGTCAGAAAGTTGAAATGGTTAATAGGTGAAAAGGAATCTAGAAAGTGAAAGCGGTGAGTTAGTAAAAAGAAAGTTAAAGTAAGTGGCATGATAATGGGTTTCCTAGGTAACAAGAAATTCACAAATTTAAAGAATAATCAACTCATATTCAAGCAAAGATTTCAGTTTATTGATGATAATCCAGATAGATACAAGAGTTGCAAATTAAAATAAATCATCAATAATGCAGTCTATTAACCAGGGAACCAAAAAGAAATAAGAATGTTAGCCCATGCATTCATGAATTGGTTTAGTTATAGCTAAGTAGTGCAAAATCTAAATCGCCAAAACCAATGCATGAATGAGGTAAAAATGAAACAATTTGCAGAAAATTGGGCAGTATTCCTGCTAAAATTGGATGTTTCCGGGAAATAAACGGCAGAAAAAATCAGTTCCTATGAGATTAAAAAGTGCTGCAAAGAGTCACAAATAGTAGGAATATTAAAGAACAGTGTAACAGCAGCATGAAACATGAAAGAACATCATATGAACAGCATCATCATTACAGCAAATTCAGAATTGTGAAATAGATAAAATAGGTAACAAGAACAGCGCAATTATCAAGCCTAAATCCACTAACCACATCTTAGCTACCTAACCAACTAGAATCCACTACAATCATGCATCTCTAACTATCCTAATTTGAACAGAATCTGAAAAATATGCAACTAACTAACTAATGATAAAGGAATCGGTGTTCGGCGGAACCTGATATGTGTATAAACAGAGGTATGGATCAGAGAGATGGTGGAAGTATGGTGGTGGTGGCGGCGAAACGGCGGCACAGGTAGGCAGCGTGGCGGCAATCCGTGGTGGAGGCAGGGGTGGTTCGGTGGTTGGGTTAGGGCCAAGGGAGAGGTGTCACTGATGCGGGCAGAAATTGGCGAATTAAAAATTATTAAGATATATATGCGTTGCAAGTATAGTTTTTAACTCGCCAGAAATCCACTTATCAATTTAGAAAGGTGTCACAGAAATTTAAAATTGAAATACTAGGAGTATGAATCCCAGGTCGTCTCCCAACGAGTTGCAGAAAAGTGTGCTATTTATTAATCAGATGTTTTCAAAAAGGTTTGAGTTGAGTAAACAGGAAATTAAATTGGAGAATTTAAATAATGTAAATAAAAGCCTTGACTGGGAGTTGATTAGTTGGAAGCCCCATTATTGTTGGATTACTCTCTAGATTAATTGATAATTAAAGGTTATCCTATTTAGTTATCTCTTACTAGGTAAGGGAAAGTCAAACAAGTTAGAATGCTACGTCCGTTCACAAGTTGCAATCCACTTAATTAAAAGGGATTGGTGTTAGTGACTAGAGGGCAATCCAACAATAAACCCGATTACAATCTTTCTTTTAAGCTTTCCAACTCAAGAGTTCCCTTCAATCAACTCCCCATCAAGTTAGGGAACTACTCGCTCATTGTGAATGTAAAATTCATAACATATGAAAAGGAATTAAAGAAAGACATTGTAAATAAAAATCAAAATAATCAATTAAAAATAAAAGTAATCCTTGTATTAAATGATCCTAAAAATATTCCAACGGTAAAATTAAATAAAGCAAAGGACATGAAAGAGTAAAGCCAAGTGAAGAAAACGAACTAGAATGACGAAGTCTTGATGAGGTAATAACTCTTCTCAGTATCCCAATGCAAAAAGTGGTAGAAAAATAAAATCCTAAGAATTATGAATGTGTAGAAAGAAAAACCTAGAGGAGGAGTAAAAACTAGATCTAAAACTAAAACTGTCAAGAATGAATTGTTGTCCCTGGTTTCTGCATGTTCTCTGGCTCTAGTCTGCTGTTCTGGGCCAAAAACTGGGTCAAAATAGGGTCTAAAATCACCCCAGCAAATTCTGCAGATTATGCAGATCGCGCACGTCACGCGATCGCGTCATCCATGCGGACGCGTCATTCGCGTTTTTCCCTGCCATGCGTTTGCGTCGTCCACGCTTCCGCGTCACTTGTGCTTTTCCAATCCGCACGGTCGCGTGAGCCATGCGGCCGCGTCACTGCGATTTCTCCTCTTTCGCGCGAACGCATGAGCCATGCGGCTGCGTCACTTCTCGCTGGTTATCTCCTCAATTTCTCGTGATCTTTCTATTTTTGCTAGCTTCCTTTCCAATCTCCAACTCATTCATGCCCTATAAAGCCTGAAACACTTAACACACAAATTACGGCATCGAATGGAATAAAGGAGAATTAAAATGCATAATTAAAAGTCTCTAGGAAGCATTTTTCAATCATGTAATAATTTCAGGAAGAAAATATAAATGCATGCTAAATTAATGAATAAGTGGGTAAGGATCATGATAAAACCACACAATTAAACATAATATAAACCATAAAATAGTGGTTTATCAGTCATGGTGGTGGCGAGGTGGGGCGGCGCAGCGGGCTAGTGGCTGGTAGGTGGTGGTTAGTTCCAGAGGAGGGGGTGCAGAGGAGGAAGGAAGGGGGTTCGGGACGCGATGGGGTTAGGGTTCGCGTGATTTGGTTTTAGTGATTCAAATCCACGCGAATGCGTGGAGCACGCGATAGCGTGATTTGGGGCGAAAGGGGGTTGATGTGGTCACGTTATTGACACGATCGCGTTAGTTGGGTAGAGGATAACTGACGCGGACGCGTAAAGTATGCGAACGCGTCGCTGTGAATTGTGCTAGACGCACAGTTCCAACGTCGTTTTGGCACAACTCTTTGTTCCCATTTAGGGGGCCATAATAACCACGCGACACGGACGCGTCGCTCATGCTTTCACGTGGGATGAGTGTTGTGCAAGTGACGCGTTCACGTCAGGGACGCGAACGCATGGGCCGTGTTGTGCTAAACGCACACCAGTCGTATGATTCTAACCCAACTTTCTGGGCATTGGATCTATACGCTGATTTCCATTCGACGTCCACGCGTGGCCTGCGCGCTCGCATGGGGTGATTTTTTTTATGCAGTATGCAGAATGCAATGAATTTTATGCACAATTCTAGCTTCAATCATAATTCAAAAATAGACTAAACTGAAAAAGGAACGATCATACCATGGTGGGTTGTCTCCCACCTAGCACTTTTGGTTAAAGTCCTTAAGTTGGACATTTAATGAGCTTCCTATTATGGTGGCTTGTGCTTGTATTCATCCAAAAATTTCTGCCAATATTTGGAATGTCAACAGCCTTCGGGGTCCCAAACAAGGCATGTAAAGCCCTTAGGTGAGTTCAAACAGGCTTCAAGGCTCCCGGGGTGTTGAATGTCAAAATAGATTCCAGGATCCCAAACTTTACTTTTACACCCATTTTTGTCTTGATCTGCATTTTTCCAGCTGGGTGGTGAGCAATCGGAATTCTCACTGTAGCGACTAAACAGCTTCCGAGACCCAATCAATTGAGCTTGACACCAATCCTTGCACTTTAGATTGAAGCGTGGAACCTGATTGGATTTTGCATACCAACTCTGAGTATGATCCATTTTTCTCTTACTCTTGAAGCCACAGAGAGCTCTAAGCTGGCCATCTATTTCAAGCAAGTCATATTCAAGTGGAAAAGTAAAGATAAATGTCAAGGATTTTACCTACTTGAAGTAGGAGTTGGGTGGTAGTGGCCTTGGGGTAGGTGTTTCCAGTGGTTCTACAAGCTCTACTCCCTTGTATTCCTCTGTGAATTCCTCTACTTCTTTGCAAACTTCTTCAATTTCAACCATGTCTTGATCAAAGTCCTCGATTTCTTCTTCATCACTAAAGTCATAAGTTGGAGGTTGAGAAAAGTCTACCTCAGCATCGTCTTCGTATTCACTTGGGGAAGGTTCTTCTGTCTCAAAGAAGTCACTTGCGGATGCAAGTTCATTACTAGGAAAACTTGACTCGTGATTATCATTATCAAGGAAACTCGCGTCTTGGGTTGTTCCGTCCAGTTCTTCATAAGATACCTGCTTTGGGGGTTGTGCACTGTCCTCCTTAGCATCAACTGGAATTTCCTTGACGAAATTTTCCACAACTCTAGATTCCCATGGAGGTTCAGCATCTCCTAAGTCTTCAACCAATTCTGCTTCTTCTTGGATAATTTGGGCTTCCTCCAGTTGTTCCAGTACAAATTCATGCTCCTTACTGTCCACCGGAGTTTCTAGTATCTCCTTCATGCTATATTCTTCATGAGATTGCCCACATGAAGCCATGGGGGTTCATTGAGTATCCGAACGTCAGGGAAGTAATTAACTTATCGCTTGGTCCAGTTGGCGAAGGGTTGCATTAAGTTTTTCCACTGTTTCTTTAAAACGCTCCCTTGATTCTTGAGGTGATGGGTATGGATATGGTACATAGGGAAGTGGTGGTTCTTGGGAGTAATTGGATTGTAATTGGGGTGGATAAGGGTCATACTAGGGTGAATGGTGAAAAGGGGCTTGTGAGTATGGTGGTCCAAAGCTATGTTGAGGAGATGGTTTATAAGCATAAGGTGGGGCTTGTTGGTAACTACAAGGGGGTTCACCATATCTATTGTCTTGGCATGCATTGTAGAATGGTCTTCGTCCATGGTGTCTAGTGCACGAAAATTACACTCACACTATGTAATTCCGCACAACTAACCAGCAAGTGCACTGGGTCATCCAAATAATACCTTACATGAGTAAGGGTCGATCCCATGGAGATTGTTGGCTTGAAACAAGCTATGGTTATCTTATTATTCTTAGTCAGGATACCGATAGGGTTCTTTAGTTTTAGTTGTAAAAAGTAAAAGAGCATGAAATTCGTAATTGTTACGCAGTAATGGATAATATGTTGGAGTTTTGGAGATGCTTTGTCTTTTGAACCTCTGCTTTCCCCCTGTCTTCTTCTTCACGCACGCAAGGTTCCTCCTATGGCAAGCTGTGTGTTGGTGGATCACCGTTGTCAATGGCTACCATCCGTTCTCTCAGTGAAAATGGTCCAAATGCGCTGTCACCGCACGGCTAATCATCTGTCGGTTCTCGATCATGTTAGAATAGAATCCATTGATCCTTTTGCATCTATCACTATGCCCAACACTCGCGAGCTTGAAGCTCGTCACAGTCATCCAATCCCTAAATCCTACTCGGAATACCACAGACAAGGTTTAGACTTTCCGGATTCTCAAGGATGCTACCAATGGATTCTAGCTTATACCACGAAGATTCTGATTAAGGAATCCAAGAGATATTCATTCAATCGAAGGTAGAATAAAGGTGTTTGTTAGGCACGCATTCATAGATTGAGAATGGTGATGAGTGTCACGGATCATCACCTTTATCATGGTTAAGTACGAATGAACATCTTAAAGAGAAACAAGCGTGTTTGAATAGAGAACAGAAATAATTGCATTAACTCATCGAGACGCTGCAGAGCTCCTCACCTCTAACAATGGAGTTTAGAGAATCATGCCGTCAAAGAGTACAAAGTTCAGATCTAAAAATGTCATGAGATACAAAATAAGTCTCTAAAAGTTGTTTAAATACTAAACTAGTAACCTAGGTTTACCAAAAATGAGTAAACTAAGATAGATAGTGCAGAAATCTACTTCTGGGGCCCACTTGGTGTGTGCTAGGGCTGAGACTTAAGCTTCTCACGTGCCTGGACTGTTTCTGGAGTTAAACGTCAGGATGTAACCTGTTTCTGGCGTTTAACTCCAACTTGCAACCTGTTTCTGTCGTTCAACGCCAGAATGCAACATGGAACTGGAGTTGAACGCCAGTTCACGGATTTATCTTTGTGCAAAGTATAGACTATTATATATTGCTGGAAAGTCCTGGATGTCTACTTTCCAACCCAATTGAGAGCGCACGAATTGAACTTCTGTAGGTCCAAAAAATCCATTCCGAATGCAAGGAGGTAAGAATCCAACAGCATCAGCAGTCTTTTTTCAGTCTGAATCAGATTTTTGCTCAGCTCCCTCAATTTCAGCCAGAAAATACCTGAAATCACAGAAAAACACACAAACTCATAGTAAAGTCCAGAAATATGAATTTTTCCTAAAAACTAATAAAAATATACTAAAAACTAACTAAAACATACTAAAATCTATATGAAATTACCCCCAAAAAGCGTATAAAATATCCGCTCATCACAACACCAAACTTAAACTATTACTTGTCCCCAAGCAACTAGATAAATAAAATAGGATAAAAAGAAATCAAGAAGCAATAATATCTCAGGATTTTAGGTGAAGCTCAGATTCTAATTAGATGAGTGGGACTAGTAGCTTTTTGCTTCTGAACATTTTTGGCATCTCACTTTATCCTTTGAAATTCAGAATGATTGGCATCCATAGGAACTCAGACTTCAGATAGTATTATTGATTCTCCTAGCTTAGTATGTTGATTCTTGAACATAGCTACTTTATGAGTCTTGGCCGTGGCCCTAAGCACTTTGTTTTCCAATATTACCATCGGATACATAAATGCCACAAACACATAACTGGGTGAACCTTTTCAGATTGTGACTCAGCTTTGTTAACGTCCCCAATTAGAGGTGTCCAGAGTTCTTAAGCACACTCTTTTGCTTTGGATCACGACTTTAACCACTCAGTCTCAAGCTTTTCTCTTGGACCTGCATGCCACAAGCACATGGTTAGGGACAGCTTGATCTAGCCACTTAGGCCTGGATTTACTTCCTTAGGCCCTCCTATCCATTGATGCTCAAAGCCTTTGATCCTTTTCACCCTTGCCTTTTAGTTTAAAGGGCTATTGACTTTTTCTACCTCTTTTGCTTTCTTATTCATTATTCTTTCAAGAGCCAACAATTTTAACATTCATAAAATTCAATATAAAAAATATGCACTGTTCAGGCATTCATTCAAAAGACAAAAAGTATTGCCACCACATCTAAATAATTAGAATTTTCCTTATTAAAAACTCGAAAAAATATTGCCTCTTTATTCTAAAAATCTACTATTTTATTTATGTTTGATGATGATGAGAAAAATAAATTATAGTTTAATTGGAGATAAAATCAAAATAGATATACTAATCACTGCTACTAATATATAACTTCTAAGGTAGATTCCTAATAAGAACAATTATCACAGAGTTAAGGCAAAGATTATGACTCAACAACCTTTATTTTGGGAGGTGGATGCTCCTTTAATCTGTGGGGTGCTTGACCCTTCAAGAGACAGCATCTGACGCTTCAGTTGCTTCAGTTCACGCCCTTGCTCTTCTTGTTCCCTAAGCAGTTTGCAAAGCATGCTATTTTGATTTTTCTATTCTTCCTTTAGTTGCTCCATAGCTTCTTGCAACTTGGTGACAGATGCTTCAAAATGCTCCCAGTATTTAATTTGAGGGATTTTCGGGAGGAACTCCTGTGCTCTCCTCTTAATGGGATCGTCCTGCACTTGTTGTCCTTCCATTGACTTTTTGGTGATTGGTCGCTCAACTGAAATATACTCAGTTACTCCCATCTTCACCCCAGCATCTTTACATAGCATAGAGATTAACCTTGGATAAGCCAATTTGGCATCTTTGGAGTTCTTGTTTGCAATTGTGTAAAGTTCACAAGAAATCAGCTGATGAACTTCCACTTCTTTTCCCAATATAATGCAATGGATCTTACTGCTCTTTTGATGGTGACTTCAGAGCGGTTGCTAGTGGGCAGTATAGAACTCCCAATAAAGTCCAGCCAGCCACTGGCGACTGGTTTGAGATCTTCTCTCTTGAGTTGATTTGGGACACCCTTTGTGCTGGTTGCCCACTTGGTTCCAGGGAGGCATATGTCCTCTAGAATTTCGTGCAAGCCCTTAGTTGTTCTCATCATTCTCCTATTAAAGGAGTCTGGGTCATCTTTCAGCTGAGGTAGCTTAAAGACCTCCCTGATTTTGTCAAGGTGAAGGTGAACAATCTTTCCTCTAACCAGAGTTCGATAGTCATAGAAGGCGGCTCCAGCTAATCTCTGCCTGTCTGTTTGCCATAGATTAGAGTAGAATTCCTGAACCATGTTCCTTCCCACCTTTATTTCAGGATTAGCTAGGATTTCCCAGCTCTTATTTCGAATTTGCTCTTGGATCTCCAGAAATTCGTCTTCTTTCAGATCGAATTTAACTTCTGGGATCACTGATCTTAGACCCATTATTTTGTAGTAACGGTCTGATTGTTCCTTGGTTAAGAACTTCCCTTGATTCTAAAGTGGTTTTGGAATATTCTCTTTCTTGCCTCTTGGAGTGGTTTGTTTTCCCTTAGGAGCCATAATCTTAGTGGGAATTGGTTTAGTGATCACGGATAAACACACCAAACTTAGAGGTTTGCTTGTCCTCAAGCAAAAAAAAGGAAAGGAGAGGGATAGAAGGAGAGCCAATTTTTTGAATTGTGGAGGAGAGGAGTGAGGCCGAACTAGGATTTAAAGGGAAGGGTGGGTGGGTTTTTTTCCGAAAATTTTGAAGGAGATATGATAGAAGATAAGTATGATAGGAAAAAGATGCAATTTAAAATTGAAAAGATAGGAAAGATGTTTAAAAAAATAAATCTAAATTTTGAAAAGAGGATATGATGAATTTAAAAGAAAATATTTGAGAAGAAAAAAGATAATTGAGTTTTGAAAAAGATTTGAAAAGAAGTTGGAGAGGATTTGAAAAGGATTTGTGTTTATGAATTAAGATACATTTCATATCTTTGAAAAATGATTTAAAAAATTAGGATTACAAATTTTTGGAATTAAAGTTTGGAATATGAGAGTTGGTAACATGTTTATGCAAGAAATTATGAATTGAAACATAAAAAATGGAAAAAGTTTGAATTGAAAACGAATTTACCTCCTCACCATAATCCTGGCGTTAAACGCCCAAACGCTGCATGTTTTGGGCGTTTAACGCCCAGCTGTTGCTTCTGGCAGGCATTAAACGCCAGGAACTCCTTTGTCACTGGGCATTTTTCTGAACGCCCAGGACGCTGTAAATCTGGCGTTAAACGCCCAGAAGATGCTTCTTTCTGGCGTTAAACGCCCAGTAGATGCTTCTTTTAGGTGTTTAACGCCCAAAACAGCTCTTACTGGCTTTTTCGTACCAGTGAGCTTCTTTTTGCTGTTTTATCCTCTGAATCCTTCTGTAACTCTATGAACTCATGCAATTGCTATTTTACCTTGAAGTTAATTAACATGAACCTGTAAATTCAATTAATTAACAAATAAGCTTTGTTAATGGCTGGGTTGCCTCCTAGCTTTAATCAAGTCTCAGTTTTGAGCATTCTTGCTCAAAATTGCTTTCAAGATAATGTTTGACTCTCTGTCCATTAATAATGTACTTTTTGTTAGAATCATTATCCTGAAGCTCTACGTATCCATATGGTGACACACTTGTAATCACATATGGACCTCTCCACCAGGATTTCAATTTCCCGGGGAATAATCCGAGCCTAGAGTTAAACAGTAGAACTTTTTACCCTGGCTCAAAGACTCTGGATAACAACTTCTTATCATGCCATCTTTTTTCTTTCTCTTTGTAAATTTTTGCATTTTCGAAAGCATTGAGTCTGAATTCCTCTAGCTCATTTAACTGGAGCAATCGTTTTTTTCTAGCTAACTTCGCATCAAGGTTTAGGAATCTGGTTGCCCAGTAGGCCTTATGTTCCAGTTCCATTGGCAAGTGACAAGCTTTTCCATACACAAGCTGGTATGGAGAAGTTCCTATAGGAGTCTTGAATGCTGTTCTATATGCCCACAGAGCATCATCCAAGCTTCTTGCCCAATCCCTTCTACGGTTAATTACAGTCCGTTCCAGGATTCTTTTAAGTTCTCTATTAGAGACTTCAACTTGCCCATTTGTCTGTGGATGATATGGAGTAGCTACCCTGTGGTTAACTCCATATCGAACCAAAGCAGAGTAAAGTTGTTTATTACAGAAATGAGTGCCCCCATCACTGATTAGTACTCTAGGGATACCAAATCTGCTGAAGATGTGTTTCTGGAAGAATTTCTACACTGTCTTAGTGTCATTAGTGGGTGTTGCAATAGCTTCCACCCATTTGGATACATAATCCACTGCCACCAGAATATAAGTGTTTGAGTATGATGGTGGGAAAGGCCCCATAAAGTCAATACCCCATACATCAAACAACTCAATCTCCATGATCCCTTGTTGAGGCATGGCATAACTGTGAGGCATATTGCCAGATCTTTGGCAACTGTCACAATTAAGTACAAACACTCGGGAGTCTTTATAGAGAGCAGGTCAGTAGAAGCCACATTAGAGGACTCTTGTGGCTGTTCGCTCACTTCCAAAATGTCCTTCATACTGTGATCTATGGCAGTGCCAGAGGATCTTTTGTGCTTCTTCTTTAGGCACACATCTACGGATTACTCCTTTTACACATCTCTTGAAGAGATATGGTTCGTCCCAAAGATAGTATTTTGCATCCGTAATCAATTTCTTTGATTGCTGCCTACTATACTCTTTGGGTATGAATCTCACTGCCTTGTAGTTTGCAATGTCTGCAAACCATGGCACTTCCTGGATGGCAAAGAGTTGCTCATCCAAAAAGTTTTCAGAGATCTCAGTAAGAGGGAGGGACGCCCCTTTTACTGGTTCTATTCGGGACAGGTGATCTGCTACTTGGTTCTCTGTCCCTTTTCTGTCTCTTATTTTTATATCAAACTCTTGCAGAAGTAACACCCATCTTATGAGTCTGGGTTTTGAATCCTGCTTTGTGAGTAGATATTTAAGAGCAGCATGGTCAGTGTACACAATCACTTTTGATCCTACTAAATAAGATCTGAACTTCTCAATAGCATAAACCACTGCAAGTAACTCTTTTTCTATGGTTGTGTATTTCTTCTATGCGCCATTAGAACACGACTGGCATAATAAATGACGTGCAGAAGCTTGTCATGCCTTTGTCCCAACACTGCACCAATGGCATGGTCACTGGCATCACACATTAATTCAAATGGTAGTGTCCAGTCTGGTGCAGAGATAACTGGTGTTGTGACCAGCTTAGCTTTCAGAGTCTCAAACACCTGCAGACACTCCTTATCAAAGATAAATGGCGTGTCAGCAGCTAGCAAATTACTCAGAGGTTTGGCGATTTTCGAAAAATATTTTATAAACCTCCTATAAAATCCTGCATGCCCCAGAAAACTTCTGATTGCCTTAACATTGGCAGGTGGTGGTAATTTTTCAATTACCTCTATCTTAGCTTGATCCACCTCTATTCCCTTGTTCGAAATTTTGTGCCCAATCTCCAGTTTAAAACTAGGTTAGTCTCATGGCACCTCTTTAGAACAAGTGCTAGATGGTCAAGACAGGAGCTGAATGAGTCTCTAAATACTGAAAAGTCATCCATGAAGACTTCCAGAAATTTTTCCATCATATCAGAGAAAATAGAGAGAATGCACCCTTGAAAGGTTGTTGGTGCATTGCACAGACCAAATGGCATCCTTCTGTATGCAAATACTCCGGATGGACATGTGAATGCTGTTTTCTCTTAATCATGGGATTGATAAACCACTATTTCATGATTTATCTTGTGCTCAATTGAGTGATTTTTATCAACTCTTCACCCACTTATTCATACTATTCGCATGTTTTACGTTTTTTTTCCTGATTTTGTGCTATGATTGAAAACATGCTTCTTTGACCTTTAAATTACTAAATTCAATCCTCTCTTATTACCATTAGATGCCTTGATATGTGTGTTAAGTGTTTTTAGAGATTACAGGGCAGGAATGGCTTGGAGGATGGAAAGGAAGCATGCAAAAGTGGAAGGAATACAAGAAGTTGAAGGAACTGCAAAGCTGTCAACCTGACCCTCTCGCACTAAAACGATCATAACTTGAGCTACAAAGATCCAAATGATGCGGTTCCATGTGCGTTGGAAAGCTAACGTCTGGGGCTTCGATTTGATATATAATTTGCCATAGTGTCCATACAGATAGGCGACGCGAACGCGTGCTCTACGCGGACGCGTCGCAGTGACGAAAATCAGCGTGGCAGATTTCTTCTCCAGCGATTTCTGGGGTGTTTTCGACCCAGTTTGTGGCCCAGAAAACACAGATTAGAAGCTATAAAGTTAGGGAATCCATTCATTCATAATCATCAGCTCATAATTTGTAATTTTAGATGTAGTTTTTAGTGAGAGATGTTCTCTCCTCTCTCTTAGGATTAGGATTAGGATTTTTAGAAATTAGGAATTTTTATTATTTCAACTCCCAATTTTTCTTCTGAGCTCCAGGTTCAATATTCCTTTAATTTGACCTCTCTTCTACTTTGAGATACTTTAATGCTTTTATTTATGTTTGATTTATGTTGCCCAATTAGCTTATGAATATTTTCCATGTTAGATTTGACTGCTTTGAATGAATGTTATTTTAGGTATTCCAGATATTTATGATTTTAATTTAGCTTTTTATATTATTGGCTTTAATTGATTAACTGGAAGCTCTTGAGTTATCAGCTATTCATGATTGATTGTTATGTCGGCTAATTAACTGGAATTCCACTAACTCTAGTCTTTCCTTAGGAGTTGGCTAGGACTTGGGAAATCTAACCAATTGGTTCACTTGACTTTTCCTTGCTTACGCAAAGGTTAACTAAGTGGGATTAACTTCCATTCTCATAGGAGTAACTAGGATAGGACTTCCGAATTTTCATATCTTGCCAAGAGTTTATTTTATAGTTAATTATTTATTTTATTTGTCCTTTAATTTACTTGTTCCCCACTTTCAAAACCCCAATTTACAAAACTCATAACCAATAATAAGAACACACCTCCCTGTAATTCCTTGAGAAGATGACCCAAGGTTTAAATACTTCAGTTATCAATTTATTTAAAGGTTTGTTACTTGTGACAACCAAAACGTTTGTAAGAAAGGTTGATTGCTTGGTTTAGAAACTATACTTGCAACGAGAATTTATTATAACTTCTAAACCACCAATCTTCAGTTCTTTAGGGATCTACTGCAATTTAATTATAACCTGAATATCCATCCAAGAAGCAGTAGTATTCATGACCTGCTAGTCTTTCTAGCATCTGGTCTATGAATGGTAAAGGAAAATTATCCTTTCTGGTAGTTGTATTGAGCCTTCTGTAATCAATACACATACGCCACCCTGTAACTGTTCTTGTAGGAACCAGTTCATTTTTTTCATTATGAACCACTATCATGCCACCCTTCTTAGGGATGACTTGGACAGGGCTTATCCAGGGGCTATCAGAAATAGGATGAATAATCCCAGCCTCTAGTAATTTAGTGACCTCCTTCTGCACCACCTCCTTCATGGCTGGATTCAGTCGCCTCTATGGTTGAACCACTGGCTTAGCATCATCCTCTAATAGGATCTTATGCATACATCTGGCTGGGCTAATGCCCTTAAGATCACTGATGGACCACCCAAGAGCTGTCTTGTGTGTCCTTAGCACTTGAATTAGTGCTTCCTCTTCCTGTGGATCTAAGGTAGAGCTTATGATTATAGAAAAAGTGTCACCTTCTCCCAGAAATGCATATTTCAGGGATGGTGGTAATGGTTTGAGCTCGGCTTTAGGAGGTTTTTCCTCTTCCTGAGGGATTCTCAGAGGTTCTATTATTCTCTCTGGTTCCTCCAGATCAGGCTGAGCATCTTTAAAGATATTCTCTAGTTCTGATTTGAGACTCTCAGTCATATTGACCTCTTTTACCAGAGAGTTAATAATATCAATGCTCATGCAGTCGTTTGAGGTGTCTGGATGCTGCATAACTTTGACAACATTCAACTTAAACTCGTCCTCATTGACTCTCAGGGTTACTTTCCCTTTTTGGACGTCAATGAGGGTTCGTCCAGTTGCTAGGAAAGGTCTTCCTAGAATGAGAGTTACACTCTTGTGCTCCTCCATTTCCAGCACCACAAAGTTAGTAGGAAAGGCAAATGGCCCAACCTTGACAATCATGTCTTCAATCACGCCTGATGGGTATTTAATGGAGCCATCAGCAAGTTGGAGACATATCCGGGTTGGTTTGACTTCTTCAGTCAAACCAAGCTTTCTGATAGTAGATGCAGGTATTAGGTTGATACATACCCCAAGATCACATAGAGCTTGCTTGGTACAAGTACCCTCTAATGTGTATGGTATCATAAAACTTTCGGGATCTTTAAGCTTTTATGGTAAGCTTTTCAGAATGATTGCACTGCATTCTTCAGTGAGGTAAACTTTTTCAGTTTCTTTCCAATCTTTCTTATGACTTAAGATCACTTTCATGAACTTAGCATAAGAGGGTATTTGCTCAAGTGCCTCTGCAAACAGAATCTTTATTTCAAGAGTCCTGAGATAGTCTGCAAAGCGGGCAAATTGCTTATCCTGTTTCGTTTGGCAGAGTTTCTGAGGATAAGGCATTTTGGCTTTGTATTCCTTAACCTTAGTTGCTGCAGGTTTATTGCCTACAGATGTGGTTTGAGAAGCCTTTTTAGAGGGGTTGCTATCAGCACTTGTATGTGTCTGATCCCCTACTGGTGTTTGAATGCCAGGGGTGGAAGCTGGAGTGGTGTTAGACGCCAACTCCTTACCTGTTTCTGGCGTCTGAACGCCAGAACTGAGCTTTTTTTGGGCGTTCAATGCCAACTTCTTGCCTGTTTCTGGCGTTTGAACACCAGAACTGAGCATGGGTTGGGCGTTTAACACCAGCCCTTCACCCTTTTCTGGCGTTTGAACGCCAGAATTGTTCCTCTTTGGGCTCTTACTGTCCTCAGAGGGATTTTGGGTAGCAGTTTGTTCATTCCTTGGCTTCCTGCTGCCTTGAAGTGAGGTATGTAATGTCTTCCCACTTCTTAATTGAACTGCTTGGCACTCTTCTATTATTTGTTTTGATAACTGTTGTTCTATTTGCTTCAACTGCACTTCCATATTCATATTAGCCATTCTTGTGTCTTGTAGTATCTCTTTGAATTCGGCTAGTTGTTTTGTTAGAAAATCTAATTGCTGATTGAATTCAGTAACTTGTTCTGTAGGACTGAGTTCAGCAGTTACTGTTTTAGCCTCTTCTTTCATGGAAGGTTCACTGCTTAGGTACAGATGCTGATTTCTGGCAACTGTATCAATGAGCTCTTGAGCTTCTTCAATTATCTTTCTCATATGGATAGATCCACCAGCTGAGTGGTCTAGAGAAATCTGAGCTTTCTCTGTAAGCCCATAATAGAAGATGTCTAACTGCACCCACTCTGAAAATATTTCAGAGGGGCATTTTCTTAGCTTCTCTCTGTATCTCTCCCAGGCATCATAAAGAGATTCATTATCTCTTTGTTTAAAGCCTTGGATACTCAGCCTTAGCTGTGTCATCCATTTTGGAGGGAAATATTGATTTAGAAATTTTTCTGACAGCTGTTTCCATGTCCTTATGCTAGCCTTAGGTTGGTTATTTAACCACCTCTTAGCTTGGTCTTTTACAGTAAATGGAAACAGTAATAATCTGTAGACATCCTGATCTACTTCTTTATCATGTACTGTGTCAGCAATTTGTAAAAATTGTGCCAGAAACTCTGTAGGTTCTTCCTGTGGAAGACCGGAATACTAGCAACTTTGCTGCACCATGATAATGAGCTGAGGATTCAACTCAAAACTACTAACTCTGATGGAGGGTATACAGATACTACTCCCATATGAAGCAGTAGTGGGGTTAGCATATGACCCCAGAGTCCTTATGGACTGTTCATTTCCACTTAGGTCCATGATGGAGAAAGGGAGATGATGTGAATTTATTTTATTTATTTTATTATATAAGAAAAATAATTAAATAAAAATAAAAAATTTGAAAAATATTTTGTGAAGATTTTCAAAAAAGTGAGGAGAGAGAAAGTGGTTAGGATATTTTTGAAAAAGATGTGATTTTTTTTAAAATCTTAAAAGGATAAGATTTTGAAAACTTTTGAAATTGAAATCTGAATTTTTATGAAAAGTTTCAAAAAAATTGTTTAAAAATAGTTAAAAAAAATAAATTTTTTTTAATTTTATTATGAAAGAGAAAAACAACCAAAGACACAAGACTTAAAATTTTTAAATCCAATGCTCCTTGTTTTCGACAATTTTGGAGGGAAAACACCAAGGCACACCAAACTTAAAAATTTTAAGATCAAAACACAAAGAAGACTCAAGAACACCTTGAAGACTCACAAGAACAACAAGAACAAAAGAAAGAACACCAAACTTAAAAATTTTAGAAAACCAAAAATAAATTTCCGAAAATTAAAGAAAATTAACAAGAGAACACCAAACTTAAAGTTTAGCACAAGATTTAATCAAAGAAAAATTATTTTTAAAAAAGTTTCAAAAGGAAGATACCCAATTGCCAAGAACATAAGCCAACGCTCTAGCCACCTGAGCTATAAATTTAACGTGTTTTAAAAAGGTATTTAATAAATAAAAATTTTTTGAAAACTAAAAATTTGAAAAATGCACAAGAAAAATAAGAAAAGACACAAAACAAGACAAACCAAAGATCAAACAAGAAAAATTGACAAGAACAATTTGAGGATCAAGGAAGAACAAAGAACATGCAATTCAAAAATTGAAAGACAAAGAAAAGCATGCAATTGACACCAAACTTACACAAAAGACTCCAAGAAAAATTAAAAACAAATAAAGAAAAATAATATTTTTGAAAGATTTTTAAAAGGAATAATAGAAGATGCAATCCTAGTGACTCTAAATAAAAAAAAAAAGACAATTTTTTCCTAATCTAAGTAACAAGATAAACCGTCAGTTGTTCAAACTCGAACAGTCCCTGGCAACGGCGCCAAAAACTTGGTGCACAAAAATTACACTCACACTATGTAATTCCGCACAACTAACCAGCAAGTGCACTGGGTCGTCCAAGTAATACCTTACATGAGTAAGGGTCGATTCCACGGAGATTATTGGCTTGAAGCAAGCTATGGTTATCTTATTATTCTTAGTCAGGATACCGATAGGGTTCTTTTGTTTCAGTTGTAAAAAGTAAAAGAGCGTGAAATTAGTAATTGTTACACAGTAATGGAGAATATGTTGGAGTTTTGGAGATACTTTGTCTTCTGAATCTCTGCTTTCCCCCTGTCTTATTCTTCACGCACGCAAGGTCCCTCCTATGGCAAGCTGTGTGTTGGTGGATCACCATTGTCAATGGCTACCATCCGTCCTCTCAGTGAAAATGGTCCAAATGCGCTGTCACCGCACGGGTAATCATTTGTCGGTTCTCGATCATGTCAGAATAGGATCCATTAATCCTTTTGCGTCTGTCACTACGCCCAACACTCGCAAGTTTGAAGCTCGTCACAGTCATCCAATCCCTGAATCCTACTCGGAATACCACAGACAAGATTTAGATTTTCCGGATTCTCAAGGATGTTGCCAATGGATTCTAGCTTATACCACGAAGATTCTGATTAAGGAATCCAAGAGATATTCATTCAATCGAAGGTAGAATGGAGGTGGTTGTTAGACACGCGTTCATAGATTGAGAATGGTGATGAGTGTCACGGATCATCACCTTGATCATGGTTAAGTACGAATGAACATCTTAAAGAGAAACAAGCGTGTTTGAATAGAGAACAGAAATAATTGCATTAATTCATCGAGACGCTGCAGAGATCCTCACCCCTAACAATGGAGTTTAGCGACTCATGCCATCAACGAGTACAAAGCTCAGATCTAAAAATGTCATGAGATACAAAATAAGTCTATAAAAGTTGTTTAAATACTAAACTAGTAACCTAGGTTTACCGAAAATGAGTAAACTAAGATAGATAGTGCAGAAATCCACTTTTGGGGCCTACTTGGTGTGTGTTGGGGCTGAGACTTAAGCTTCTCACATGCCTGGGCTGTTTCTGGAGTTAAACATCAGGTTGTAACCTGTTTCTGGCATTTAACTCCAACTTGCAACCTATTTCTGGCGTTCAACGCCAGAATGCAACATGAAACTGGCGTTGAACGCCAGTTCACGTCATTTATCTTCATTCAAAGTATAGACTATTATATATTTCTGGAAAGTCCTGGATGTCTACTTTCCAACCCAATTGAGAGTGCGCCAATTAGACTTCTGTAGCTCCAAAAAATTCATTCTGAATGCAGGGAGGTCAAAATCCAACAGCATCAGCAGTCCTTTTTCAGCCTGAATCAGATTTTTGCTCAGCTCCCTCAATTTCAGCCAGAAAATACCTGAAATCACAGAAAAACACACAAACTCATAGTAAAGTCCAGAAATATGAATTTTGCCTAAAAACTAATAAAAATATACTAAAAACTAACTAAAGCGTACTAAAATCTATATAAAATTATCCCCAAAAAGCGTATAAAATATCCGCTCATCAGTGTCGTGGAAGGTGTTGTTGCCTAAAGGGTTGATCAGATCCTCGCGGCTCCGTCCATCTTTGGTTGCCTTGACCTTGATGCATGTTCCTATTATAGCTTCCATTCCTTTCAACAAAATTAGAACCAAACTCAAAACGAGAGGGGTGAGAACTCATAGTAGCTAATAGAAATAAAAAGGGAGAACAAAAACAAACAAACAAGTAAAAGAAAAATATTTACAATAATCAATAATAAGGCACACATTTGCAACTCCCCGGCAACGGCACCATTTGACGATCGAATTTCTATCGGTAAAAAAATTCACAAATAAGTTCGCGTTATAAGTATAGTTTCTAAACTAATAGAGAATCCTTTCGTACAAAAGTTTAGTTGTCACAAGTAACAAAACTCAATAAATTTATAAATCGAAGTATTCAAACCTCGGGTCGTCTTCTCAAGAAATTATAGGGAAGTATGATTTATTATTGGTTATGTAAAAAGATATATTTTTTGGATTTTTGAAATAGGGAACATGTAATTTAAATAGCAGGGAAAATAAATTAATAATTAGAAAAACTCTTGGCAAAGTATGAGAATTAGAATTACTATCCTAGTTATCCTTATCAATGGTGATGAGAATTATATTTTTGCTCCCACTAAGTCAAGTGATTAAATTAAATTAACACCTAAAGTCCTAGTCAACTCCTAAGGAAAGACTAGAGTTATAGAAATCTAAATCAATCAACAAAGATATCAATTATCAATCACAATGAGTTTGACAACTCAAGAGTTACTAATTAATCAACCAAAGCCAAGAATGTGGAAAGCTAAATAAAAATCATATATCTGAAAATACCTCAAATTACATTAATTAAGAAAATCCTAACATGAAAAGTTCATAAGCCAATTTGGTAACATAAATCAAATAAAAGCATTAGAGTATCTAAGAATGGAAGAGAAACATAAATTAAAGTGACATTGAACCTGTAATTGAAGAGGAAATAATCCTAAATCCTAAAACTAAGGGAGAGGAGAGAACCTCTCTCTCTAAAAACTACATCTAAATTATGAAAAGTGAATTATGAATGTTGTATATGAATTGTTGTTGATGAATGGATGGATTCCTCAATTTATAGGCTCTAATCTGTGTTCTCTGGGCTTGGATCTGGACCAAAAAGGGTCCAGAAGTCGCTGGGGCCGACTTCTGTAAATTTTGCATATCGCGCACGTCACGCGTCTGCGTGGGTCACGCGGTCGCGTCATCTAGAGTTTTGCTTTTACACGCAGCCGCGTCAATCACGCATCCGCGTCAGTTGTGTTTTGCGCGAGTCACGCGTTTGCTTCATGCACGCGTTCGCGCGGTTGCCAGTTTACGCAAAGCACGCGTTCGCGTGTCCACGCGTTCTCGTCGCTGCCAGTTTCTTCAAAGCTCCATTTTGTGCTTTCTTTCCATTTTTGTATGTTTCCTTTCCATCCCTTAAGTCATTCTTGCCCTATAAAGCCTGAAAGTACTCAACACATAGATCACGGCATCGAATGGTAATAAAGGATAATTAAATTTAATATTTCTAAAGTATAGGAAACATGTTTTCACATATGTCATATCATAAGGAAGGAATTGTAAAACCATGCAAATTCATATAAATAAGTGGATGAAGAATTGATAAAATCATTCAATTGAGCACAAGATAAATCATAAAATAGTGGTTTATCATTGACCCCACCAAAATTGATTAGGAATGCCATGGATTTCCTTGATTAGATTATCTGGAAGTTTGAAACAAGACAGGGTATATATCAGGATTGCTTTTCCTACTACCCTTAGTAATACTTATCTTCCTCCATTAGATAAAAGACATCATTTTCAACTTTCGACCTTTTTGATAATCCTTTCTTTGACAGCAGAAAAGGTGCCATTTTTTATTTATTTACTAAAGAATCTAGTCCCAAATACTTGTCTTGAGCTCCAATGTGTGAAATATTCATAGTAATAGTAAGTGATGTACGTATATCATGAGGAGTGTTATTGCTGTAGAAGATCACAGATTTATTAAGGTTAAATCTTTTGCCACTGAAGCTTTCAAAGTCCCCTAATAAATCTAAGATCCTCCCATAATTGTCTTTTGATGCCTTACAGAACAATATAAAATCATCTGCAAAAAATAAATGATTAACCTTAGGACATCTTCTTGTAATATGAATCCCTTAAATTTTCCAGTTTTGCTCTGCTTTGTGTAGCGAGGAGAGGCCTTCTGCACAAAACAGAAAAAAAAGGAGATAGAGGGTCACCCTAACGGATGCCTCTATTTGGTTTAAAAAAATTATATGGTTGGCTGATGAGCGGATAATTTATACGCTTTTTGGCATTGTTTTTAGTATGTTTTTAGTATGATCTAGTTAGTTTTTAGTATATTTTTATTAGTTTTTAGTTAAAATTTACTTTTCTGGACTTTACTATGATTTTGTGTGTTTTTCTATGATTTCAGGTATTTTCTGGCTGAAATTGAGGGACCTGAGCAAAAATCTGATTCAGAGACTAAAAAGGACTGCAGATGCTGTTGGATTCTGACCTCCCTGTACTCGAAGTGGATTTTCTGCAGCTACAGAAGCCCAATTGGCGCGCTCTCAACGGCGTTGGAAAGTAGACATCCTGGGCTTTCCAGCAATATATGATAGTCCATACTTTGCCCAAGATTTGATAGTCCAAACCGGCGTACAAAGTCACCCTTAGAAATCCCAGCGTTAAACGCCGGAACTGGCACCAAAGTGGGAGTTAAACGCCCAAACTGGCATAAAAGCTGGCGTTTAAC
>NC_029781.3:75894782-75896047 GCF_000817695.3 Arachis duranensis | reverse complement strand
TTTATCTTTATGTTTTATTCGTATATCACCCATATCCATTTGAGTTTGCCTGACTGAGATTTACAAGGTGACCATAGCTTGCTTCATACCAACATCTCTGTGGGATCGACCCTTACTCGCGTAAGGTTTATTACTTGGACGACCAGTACACTTGCTGGTTAGTTGTGCGAAGTTGTGTTTATGCCATGGTATTGAACACCAAGTTTTTGGATTCATTACTGGGGATTATTTGATTTGTGAAAAGTATTGATCACAATTTCGTGCACCAAGTTTTTGGCGCCGTTGCCGGGGATTGTTCGAGTATGGACAACTGACGGTTCGTCTTGTTGCTTAGATTAGGTATTTTTTCTTCAGAGTTCTTAAGAATGAATTCTAGAGTTTCATGATGATCTGTTGAAGTCTGGCTGGCTGTGAAGCCATGTCTAATTTCATTGGACCGAGGTTTCAACTTATCATCACAAGAGCTTGTTGATTTCTATCAATATTGCTGTTGGAGCAGTGATCTGCTAAGGCTTGGCTGGCCATTGGCCATGTCTAGTGTTTTGGACCGAAGCTTTCTTTGAAAGCTTGGCTGGCTGTGAAGCCATGTCTAATTCCTGGACTGGAGTCTTAGACAAAACATTGCATGATTCCTGGAATTCTCATTAAGAATTTTGATACCTTTTTCCACTTAATTTTCGAAAAATCCAAAAAAAAAATTTACAAAATCATAAAATCCAAAAATATTTCTTGTTTGAGTCTAATGTCTCATTTTAAGTTTGGTGTCAATTGCATGCATTCATTCATGTGTCTTAAGGATCTTCAAGATGTTCTTGATGATTTCATTACTCTGATCTTTAATTTCTCTTGACTTGAGTGTTTGTGTTTCTCATATGCATTCTCATTTTGTTAATGTCAGTAGTATACAAACTGCTAAGTTTGGTGTCTTGCATGCATTGTTATTTGATTTTAGTTGCATTTTGATTATTCTTCATTATTAAAAATCCAAAAATATTTTTAATTTATGTCTTTTCAAGTCAATAATACAGAAAATTGAAGATTCAGAACATACAGCAGAGGAATTGCACAGAAAAAGCTGGGCGTTCAAAACGCCCAGTGAAGAAGGACAGACTGGCGTTTAAACGCCAGCCAGGGTGCCTGGTTGGGCGTTTAACGCCCAAAAGGGTAGAGTTTTGGGCGTTAATCGCCAGAATGTGCACCATTCTGGGCGTTTAACGCCAGGATGGCACAAGAGGGAAGATTTTGTTTTCAATGCAAATTTTTTT
>NC_029781.3:75893934-75894613 GCF_000817695.3 Arachis duranensis | reverse complement strand
TTTTCAAAGATACTTGCTATCAATTAATGATTTGATTCAACATATCAAGTATGTTGCCTTTTCTGTTGAGAAAGGTTTAAATGTTTGAATCATATCTTTTCTTGATAGCCAAGTCATTAATTTTCAAAATCAAATCTTTTTAAATGTTTTTCAAATCATATCTTCTCAATCACATCTTTTTAAAACCAATCATATCTTCTTAACTACATCTTTTTCAAAATAGTTTTCAATCATATCTTTTTAATTTCTAATTTCAAAATCTTTTTCAAAAATCACTTTACTTCTTTCCCACTTTTATTTTCGAAAATCAATTAGAGTTTTTCAAAATGTTTTCAAAATCTTTTACTTAATTTTCGAAAATTACTTCCCTTCTTCTCATATCCTTCTATTTATGGTCCAACACTATCCCTTAAGGCGAAATTCGAACTCCATCTTCTTTGATAAGTTCGAATTTTCTACTTCTACCTTCTAATTTTCTTTTCCTCTGACACCTCAAGGAATCTCTATACTGTGACATAGAGGATTCCACATTTTCTTGTTCTCTTCTCTTTCTTATGAGCAGGAGCAAGGACAAAAGCATTCTTGTTGAGACTGATCATGAACCTGAAAGGACCTTGAAACGAAAGCTAAGAGAAGCCAAGGCACAACTCTCTGTAGAGGACCTAACAGAAATCTTCAA
>NC_029781.3:75893543-75893848 GCF_000817695.3 Arachis duranensis | reverse complement strand
ACCTTCAGACAGAAGGATGGAGAATCCCTCTATGAAGCTTGGGAGAGATACAAACAGTTAATCAGAAAGTGTCCATCTGATATGCTTTCTGAATGGAGCATCATAGGTATTTTCTATGATGGTCTCTCTGAACTATCCAAGATGTCTTTGGATAGCTCTACTGGAGGATCTCTTCATCTGAAGAAGACGCCTACAGAAGCTCAAGAGCTAATTGAAATGGTTGTAAATAACCAATTCATGTACACTTCTGAAAGGAATCCTGTAAACAATGGGACTAATCAGAAGAAAGGAGTTCTTGAGATTGA
>NC_029781.3:75891373-75891778 GCF_000817695.3 Arachis duranensis | reverse complement strand
TCTTCTTCATTTCTTCACTAATCACCTCAACACCTCTTCCCCAAAAACCCTTCACCTATCAAATCCCATCTTTCTCTTCACCACTCACATCCATCCTTCACAAAACCCCACCTACCTCACCATTCAAATTCAAACCACTTTCCCACCCAAACCCACCCTCACTTGACCGAACCTTACCCTTCCCCCACTCCTATATAAACCCTCCTTCACTCCTTCATTTTCCCAAAACCTAAACACCACTTCTTCCCCTTTTTGGCCGAACACAAAGCCATTCCCTTCTTCCTCATTTCTTCTTCTTCTACTCTCTACTTTCTTCTTTTGCTCGAGGACGAGCAAACCTTTTAAGTTTGGTGTGGTAAAAGCATTGCTTTTTGTTTTTCCATAACCATTTATGGCATCCAAGGC
>NC_029781.3:75889038-75889508 GCF_000817695.3 Arachis duranensis | reverse complement strand
TATATTTTTATTAGTTTTTAGTTAAAATTCACTTTTATGGACTTTACTATGAGTTTGTGTATTTTTCTGTGATTTCAGGTATTTTCTGGCTGAAATTGAGGGACCTGAGCAAAAATCTGATTCAGAGACTAAAAAGGACTGCAAATGCTGTTGGATTCTGACCTCCCTGTACTCGAAGTGGATTTTCTGGAGCTACAGAAGCCCAATTGGCGCTCTCTCAACGGCGTTGGAAAGTAGACATCCTGGGCTTTCCAGCAATATATGATAGTCCATACTTTGCCCAAGATTTGATGGTCCAAACCGGCGTACAAAGTCACCCTCAGAAATCCCAGCGTTAAACGCCGGAACTGGCAACAAAGTGGGAGTTAAACGCCCAAACTGGCATAAAAGCTGGCGTTTAACTCCAAGAAGAGTCTCTACACGAAAATGCTTCAATGCTCAGCCCAAGCACACACCAAGTGGGCCCGGAA
>NC_029781.3:75884035-75888521 GCF_000817695.3 Arachis duranensis | reverse complement strand
TGAGGGCGGGGCGTTAGTGACAGACGTAAAAGAATCACTGGATTCTATTCCGGTCTGATTGAGAACCGACAGATGGATAGCCGTGCCGTGACAGGGTGCGTTGAACATTTCCACTGAGAGAATGGGAGGTAGCCACTGACAACGGTGAAACCCTTGCATAAGCTTGCCATGGAAAGGAGTAAGAAGGATTGGATGAAGACAGTAGGAAAGCAGAGAGACGGAAGGGACCAAGCATCTCCATACGCTTATCTGAAATTCCTGCCAATGAATTGCATAAGTATCTCTATCCTTATCTTTATGTTTTATTCGTATATCACCCATATCCATTTGAGTTTGCCTGACTAAGATTTACAAGGTGACCATAGCTTGCTTCATACCAACAATCTTTGTGGGATCGACCCTTACTCGCGTAAGGTTTATTACTTGGACGACCCAGTACACTTGCTGGTTAGTTGTGCGAAGTTGTAGTGATCACAATTTCGCGCACCATTGGCCTTCCACAACCACAGAGTAAGCCAATTCATGAATCCAACCTATCCACGTAGAATCAAATCTCATCTTCTTCATGATAAACCACAAAAACTGCCACTCAACCTTGTCATATGCTTTACTCATGTCAAGTTTAAAGGCCATCTTATACTCTAAACCTCTCTTTTTCTGCTTGAGGTAGTGCATGCACTCATATGCTATCAGGATATTATCTTAAATGAGTCTCTCCTTTAGGAATGCGCTTTGATTAGGGCTAATAAGTTTATTCATACGCCCTTGTAATCTATGAACTAGTATCTTAGAGATGATTTTGTAGAATACAGAAGATAAACTAATGGTTCATACTTGGGACATGTCACAAGCATCAGGAATCTTAGGAATGACGTAAATGTTAGTGTGGTTGAAACTCCTTAAAATGCGCCCTCCTCGAAAGAAACTTCTAACTGCCTTGAATATATCATTGCCCACAGTATCCCAATAAAATTGGAAGTATTTAGCTGTCATCCCATCTTCCCTTGGAGCACTCTGCGGGTGTACACTAAAGGTATCTTTCTTTACTTCCTCAAAAGAGATCGGACGTTGTAGCCTATGGTTCATGCTAGCTGTAACCTTAGGCTTAAAGTCTGAGAAAAAAGCCCAGGATTCGCCTGATTGGTGGAAGCAAATATGTCCTTGAAATACTCCTCTGCCACCCTTGCGATGGCTGCATTAAAAGTATCCCACTCTCCATTCTCAGTCTTGAGTCTCCAAATCTTGTTCCTCCTAGATCTAGCCTTAAATTTTCGATGGAAGAAGGTAATGTTTTTGGCTCCTTTCAATAGAGCTCTTCATTCAAGTAAACCCTTTCTAATTTTTGCTCAAGTTCCATAATTTTAGGACCTCCCATTAAACCTGATGCCCTCATTTCTTCTATCTATCCTGTAATTTCATCAATATATTTTATAGAGTTTGAAAGACTACTCCTCTGCCATATGACCAGTTGATGTCGAACGAGTTTAAGCTTTTGAGCTAGTCAAAACATGGGGAAGCCTTCAATTTCTGTGTTCCAAACCTCACTAATCAAAATTTGGACTAAGTCCTCCTCACACCATCGGGTCTGGAATTTAAATCTTCTTTTTAAATGTTCAGTTTGTGGATTAGTGTCAAAAAGGAGAGGGACATGGTCTGAACTCGTCTCAGATAATCTAAGAACCGTTGGATTAGGGAACAATTGCAGCCATGTTTCTCCCACTAATATTCTATCCAATCGTTCTTGACTCAATTCTCCTGCTCTCTTCCTATTACTCCAAGTGAAAGGTCTACCAATCATTCGCAAGTCAAGTAAAGCATTATCACCAATAAAATAATTAAAATCTGCTATAGAAGACTGTGATTTAAGACTACCTCAACTTTTTTTTTACTTTGATCAACAATAGCATTAAAGTCTCTCAAAATACACGAACTACGTTGTTGCTACTGTAAGATTGCTGACACCTCTTGAAATTATGTTGAACGGATCTGTTCATGGTTGCTGAAATAAACACCCAACGAGATTCCATTCCACATTAACGGATGTGTCTTTCACCAAAGTCACGATGAAAAAATCTGAACTATCAATTATTTGCACTACCATATTGTCACTCCAAGCTAGTGCCAAGCCTCTGGCGCTACCCACTGGATTAATAATCTTCCAATTTAAAAAACCACATGACCTCAACTTCATTTCTACTTGTCGAGATTGGTTTTTAGTTTCGCATAGAAAAACCATCTCGGGGGAGTGGGATTGTGACATCCCTTTGAGATTGTGAATTGTTAGGGGTCTCCCCAAACCTCGACAATTCCACGTAATGAGCTTCATATTTCTTCGGGTGCCGACTGGCACCCTCCACCCTCATTTTAGCAATCATATCATCAACCATACAGATATTCTCAGCCTTATTTTCATTTTTCTTCCGTTGATTTCTTCTTTTTATTCCTCCAAACAGCTTACTTGAATTAGTCCCTTGTCTAGCAAGTTGTTTTCACTTAGAATCCCTGCTGGTCATTCCTTCATTAGGTAAGTTCTATGGGACAGATCCATCAGTGTTCATAGTACTAGTAATATCTTGCATGACTAATTCCTCACTAGTCTTCTTAATTGACTGCCAAACCACTTTTGAAAAATTATCATCCTCCTTATTACCTTCAGATGTCTCCATAGAGTTATCTTTTGTCCCTTTGACACTTAAGCTGACAAAATTATCTATCAACCAGTTTGGGGTTGGTTTTTTTTTCGGTTGAGGAGTGCTTGAGTTTGAGTTATTGAAACTGGAGTTATCACCAGTTCCTCCACATTCAATCCTCTTGCCTACATGATCTACTTTGACCCACTCACCAATACGATCCTGTTTAATAGTGCCTGCTGATGAATCCTCCATGAATTTAGAACAATGTTTGGAATCATGTCCTGAATGAGCACAGTAGATACAGAAAATTCCAATCCTCTCGTATCGCAATCCAATTTCCAGCACCTTACCATTTAGTTCAGCCATACGAATACTATCTTTCACCCTTTCATCATCATCCAGCCAGAGTTTGATCTTGAGAATTTGAGATTCTCTTCCATGAACAGAGAAAAAAACAATGTCTATCACCTCTCTAATTTCTCCCCAAGTCTTTTTTCAACCTGAATAGTTTCAAACTGCTCAGACAGACCCCAGAATTGGATCCAGATTGGAAAACAAGTAATGCTTTTCTTGTCCTGTTCATCCGATTCAACCCATCTTCTCACATGCAAGATATAATCCTTAAAGAATCAAGGAGATCCTTTTTCAATTTTGAGAACATCAAGATCATTCTCAAAGAAGAATTGGAATTGATTAGGACCTCTCTCAATCAATCGGAAGCCCTCTGGTTTATCCCATATTGCCTTTAGGGCATTGTCAATTGTGCCAATTGAAAACACCTTATCTGCAAAGAGTCTCCCCGAGAGACTCTTAATACAAGCCTCCAACCCCTGAAAATAATCTTCCGTATCCAATACCACAATATCCTCTTCATCCTCCTCACTACCTGGATCAATTTTAGAATTTCTCCCTTCATCGAAATTCATATTGGATTGAGAGTGCTAATTGAAGAGAAGTTGATTATAAGGTAACGAGAATTAGGAGTACAAATTGTTGTGATCAAAGAAGAAGATAAAAATAGAAAAGTAAAAAAGAGGTGGAAAGATCAAAGCTCTAAATAGAGCACTGATAAAACCCTAGCAGAGCCCTGCTGTTGGAAGTGTTACGCTAATGGCTGTTTATGCTGCTTTAGCAATTGGAAGTTCCATTGGCAACCTTTTCAGATCAATGCTTACTATGATATCTGGATATGAGACTGCAACCATACTGGTGCACGAATTTGTAATCCGCACAACTAACCAGCAAGTGCACTGGGTCGTCCAAGTAATACCTTACGTGAGTAAGGGTCGAATCCCACGGAGATTGTTGGATTGAAGCAAGCTATGTTTATTTTATTAATCTTAGTCAGGATACCAATAGGATTCTTTAGCCTCGTATTTTAATAAAGAAAAGGGCATAAAATAAATAGTTGTTACTTTAATAATGAAGAATATGTTGGAGTTTTGGAGATGCTTTGTCCTCTGAATCTCAACTTTTCCTTGAAATCCTTTTCCCACACGCAAGGTCCCTTCCATGGCAAGCTCTATGTAGGGTGTCACCGTTGTCAATGGCTACTTCTCATCCTCTCAGTGAAAACGTTCCTATGCTCTGTCACAGCACGGCTAATCATCTGTCGGTTCTCAATCAGGTTGGAATAGAATCCATTGATTCTTTTGCGTCTGTCACTAACGCCCAGCCTTCAGGAGTTTGAAGCTCGTCACAGTCATTCAATCCCAGAATCCTACTCGGAATACCACAGACAAGGTTTAGACTTTCCAGATTCTCATGAATACCACCATCAATTCTAGCTTATACCACGAAGACTCTGATCTCACGGAATGGAAGGCTCGGTTGTCAGGCGAGGGCAACCATGC
>NC_029781.3:75879927-75883504 GCF_000817695.3 Arachis duranensis | reverse complement strand
AGAAAAATATACAAACTCATAGTAAAGTCCAGAAATGTGAATTTAACATAAAAACTAATGAAAACATCCCTAAAAGTAACTAGATCATGCTAAAAATTACCTAAAAATAATGCCAAAAAGCGTATAAATTATCCGCTCATCACAACACCAAACTTAAACTGTTGCTTGTCCTCAAGCAACTAGATGAATAAAATAGGTTTTAACAGAAATTAAGAAGTAATAATATTTTAGAGTTTTAAATGAAGCTCAGATTCTTATTAGATGAGCGGGGCTTGTAGCTTTTTGTTTCTGAATAGTTTTGGCATCTCCCTTTATCTTTTGAATTTCAGAATGATTGGCATCCTTAGGAACTCAGAATTCAGATAGTATTATTGATTCTCCTAGTGTAGTGTATTGATTCTTGAACACAGTTATTATATGAGTCTTGGCCGTGGCCCTAAGCACTTTGTTTTCCAGTATTACCACCAGATACATAAATGCCACAGACACATGACTAGGTGAACCTTTTCAGATTGTGACCTAGCTTTGCTAGAGTCCCCAGTCAGAGGTGTCCAGAGTTCTTGAGCACACTCTTTTTGCCTTGGATCACGACTTTAAACACTCAGTCTCAAGTTTATAACTTGGACCTGCATGCCACAAGCACATGGTTAAGGACAGCTTGGTTTAGCCGCTTAGGCCTGGATTTTATTTCCTTGGGCCCTCCTATCCATTGATGCTCAAAGCCTTGGATCCTTTTTACCCTTGCCTTTTTGGTTTTAAGGGCTCGTGGCTTTTTCTATTGCTCCTTCTTTCTCTTTTTTTTTTGACTGCTTTTTCTTGCTTCAAGAATCAATTTCATGATTTTTCAGATCATTAATAATATTTTTCGTGTTCCTCATTCTTTCAGGAGCCAATATTCATCAAATTCAAAGTACAAATTATGCACTGTTCAAGCATTCATTCAGAGAACAAAAAGTATTGCCACCACACATAATTAATTATAATTTTTATTATTAAGTACTCGAAAAATATAGATTACTTCTTTATTCTAAAAAATCTACTACTTTATTCATGCCTGATGATGATGAGAAAAATAAATTATAGCTTAATTGGAAATAAAATCAAAATAGACATACTAATTACTACGAAATATCTCCTAAGGTGAATTTCTATAATAATACTATCACTAAGCTAAAGCAGAAAAATTGGAACTCAGCAACCTGTTGTTTTGAGGAGTAGATGTTCCTCTAATCTGTGGGGTGCTGTTCAAGGATTAATTTTTGGTGCTTCAGCTCCCTTAGATCACGCCCTTGCTCTTCCTGTTCCTTGAGCAGTTTGCAAAGCATGCTACTTTGATTGTTCTGTTCTTCCTTTAATTGATCCATAGCTTCTTGCAATTTGGAAATAGAAGCCTCAAGATGTTCCCAATATTCGAATTGAGGCAGTTCTGGGAGGGCTTCTGGTGCTCTCCTCTTGGTTGAATCATCTTGTTGCTATTGTCTGACCATTGATATTCCAGTAATGGGCTTTTCAATTAGGATATATTCTGTTATTCCCATCTTTACTCCAGCATCTTTGCAGAGCATAGAAATTAGGCTTGGATAGGCCAGTCTGGCGTCCTTAGAATTCCTGTTTGCTATTTTGTATAGCTCACATGAGATCAGCTGATGGACTTCTACTTCTTTTCCCAACATGATGCAGTGAATCATTACAGCTCTTTTAATAGTAACTTCAGAACGGTTGCTGGTGGGCAATATGGAACGCCCTATGAAATCTAGCCAACCTCTGGCTATTGGTTTTAGATCTTCCCTTTTGAGTTGAACTGGGATGCCAGTCGTGCTGGTGGTCCACTTGGCTCCAGGGATGCATATATCCTCCAGAATCTTGTCTAGCCCTTTATTTACCCTCATCATTCTCCTATTAAAGGAGTCTGGGTCATCTTTCAGTTGTGGAAGCTTAAATATCTCCCTGATCTTGTCAGAATTGGTATGAATGATCTTTCCTCTGACTAAGGTCCGATGGTCAAAGAGAGCAGCTCCAATTATTCTTTGCCTGTCTGTCTGCCATAGATTAGCATAGAACTCCTGAACCATGTTCCTTCCCACTTTCGTTTCAGGATTGGCCAGAATTTTCCAATGCCTGTTTCGGATTTGCTCTTGGATCTCCGGATATTCATCTTCTTTCAGATCAAATCTGACTTCCGGGATCACTGATCTGTGACTCATTATCTTGTAGTAATGGTCTGAATGTTCTTTAGTTAAGAACTTCCCTTGATTCCAAAGTGGCTTTGGAGTGTTCTCTTTCTTGCCTCTTAGGTTGGGTTGTTTTCCTTTAGGAGCCATGATCTTTAGTGGGTATGTTTTTGTGATCACGGGATAAACACACCAAACTTAGAGCTTTGCTTGTCCTCAAGCAAAAGAGAAGAAAGAAGAGGGATAGGAGGAGAGCAAGTGTTTGATGGTGATGAGGAGAGGGGCGCCGGAATTCAAAATATAGGGAGGGGGTGGGTAATTTTCGAAAATAGGAAAAGATAAGATATAAGATATGATTTGTAAAAGATAGATATGATAAGAAAAAGATATAGTTTATAAAAAATATTTAACTAATAATTAAAAGATAGATCTGAATTTTTAATTTTGAAAAAGATTTTAGAAAAATATAATTGAGTTTTGAAAACAAAGTTAAAAGAGTTGGATTGGATTAGAAGACCATTTGTTTTTATGGATTAAGATATATTTAAAATTTTTGAAACATGGAGTTTTAGAAATCAGGGTTTTTAGAAAACTAACTTGATATGATGGATGACAATTTGGAACATGTTTATGTAAGAAATCATGAATTGAAACATAAAAATTTAGAAAAATTAGGACTAAAAACGAATTTTTCACCTCCTCCCACCATCCTGGCGTTAAACGCCCAAATGATGCATGTTTTGGGCGTTTAACGCCCAATTGTTGCTTCTCCTGGGCGTTCAACGCCCAGCTGATGCTTCTTTCTGGCGTTGAACGCCAGGAAGTCCTTTGTCACTGGGCGTTTTTCTAAACGCCCAGGATGCTAGCAGTCTGGCGTTAAACGCCCAGAAGGTGCGTCTTTCTGGCGTTTAACGCCCAGAAGATGCTCCTTTCTGGCGTTTAACGCCCAGATGGCTACCCTTACTGGCGTTAAACGCCCAGTGGGTGCTTCTTTTGGGCGTTCAACGCCCAAATTGTTTCTTACTGCCTTTTTCACGCCAGTGAGCTTCCAAATTTCCCTGTAACTCTGTGACTTCAACCAATTGCTATTTCACCTTTTGAAGATACTTTAGCATCTACCTGTAAAACTTTAATTAATTAGAAAAACGAATAAAATTAAATTTTGTGATTGGCTGGGTTGCCTCCCAGCAAGCGCTTCTTTAATGTCATTAGCTGGACTATTACGATCTTCAATTAAGTCTCAGTCTTGAGCATTCTTGCTCGAAATTACCTTCAAGATAATGTTTAACTCTTTGTCCATTAACGATGAACTTTTTGTTAGAGTCATTATCCTGAAGTTCTATGTATCCATATGGTGATACACTTGTAATTACATATGGACCTCTCCACCGGGATTTTAATTTCCC
>NC_029781.3:75877630-75878184 GCF_000817695.3 Arachis duranensis | reverse complement strand
TAGAATCCTGCATGCCCCAGAAAGCTTCTGATTGTCTTAACATTGGCAGGTAGTGGCAATTTTTCAATTACCTCTACCTTAGCTTGATCCACCTCTATCCCCTTATTCGAGATTTTGTGCCCAAGGACAATTCCTTCAGTCACCATGAAGTGACACTTCTCCCAGTTTAAAACCAGGTTAGTCTCTTGGCATCTCTTTAGAACAAGTGCTAAATGGATAAGGCAGGAGCTGAATGAGTCTCCAAATACTGAAAAGTCATCCATGAAGACTTCCAGGAATTTTTCCACCATATCAAAGAAAATTGAGAGCATGCACCTCTGAAAAGTTGCAGGTGCATTGCACAGGCCAAATGGCATCCTTCTGTATGCAAATACTCCAGATGGGCATGTGAATGCCGTTTTCTCCTGATCCTGGGGATCTACTGCAATTTGATTATAACCTGAATATCCATCCAGGAAGCAGTAGTATTCATGACCTGCTAGTCTTTCTAGCATCTGGTCTATGAATGGTAAAGGAAAATGATCCTTTCTGGTGGCTGTATTGAGCCTTCTATA
>NC_029781.3:75875720-75876317 GCF_000817695.3 Arachis duranensis | reverse complement strand
ATAAGGCATTTTGGCTTTGTATTCCTCAACATTAGTTGCTGCAGGTTTATTACCTACAGGAGTGGGTTGGGAAGCCTTTTTAGAAGGGTTGTCATCAGCACTTGTATGTGACTGATCCCCCACTGGCATTTGAATGCTAGGGTTGGAAGCTGGAGTGGTGTTAGACGCCACCTCCTTGTTTGTTACTGGCATTTGAACGCCAGAACCATGTTCCCCTTGGGCGTTCAACGCCGGATTCATGCTTGTTTCCGGCGTTGAACGCCAGGAATGAGCATGGTCTGGGCGTTCAGCGCCAGCATCATTCCTCTCTGGGCTCTGATTGTCCTCAGAGGGATTTTGAGTAAACATTTGTTCATTTCTTGGCTTCCTGCTGCTTTAAAGTGAGTTATTTAATGTTTTCCCACTTCTTAATTGAACTGCTTGGCATTCTTCTGCTATTTGTTTTGACAGTTGCTTTTCTGTCTGCTTTAATTGCACTTCCATATTCCTGTTAGCCATTCTTGTTTCCTGTAATATTTCCTTGAATTCGGCTAGCTGCTGAGTTAGAAAGTCTAATTGCTGATTAAATTCATTAGCCTGATCCACCGGACTGAGTTC
>NC_029781.3:75862381-75874771 GCF_000817695.3 Arachis duranensis | reverse complement strand
CAAAATAAGTCTCTAAAAGTTGTTTAAATACTAAACTAGTAACCTAGGTTTACAGAAAATGAGTAAACTAAGATAATTGGTGCAGAAATTCACTTCTGGGGCCCACTTGGTGTGTGCTGGGGCTGGGACTAGAGCTATCCACGAGTTGAGACCTTTCTTGGAGTTGAACTTCAAGTTATAACGTGTTTTGGGCGTTCAACTCCGGATCATGACGTTTTTCTAGCGTTTAACTCCAGACAGCAGCATGTACTTGGCGTTCAACGCCAAGTTACGTCGTCTATCCTCGTGCAAAGTATGGACTATTATATATTGCTGGAAAGCCCTGGATGTCTTCTTTCCAACGCCGTTGAGAGCGCGCCAATTGGACTCCTGTAGATCCAGAAAATCTATTTCGAGTGCAGGGAGGTCAGGATCCAACAGCATCAGCAGTCCTTTTTCAGCCTAAGTCAGATTTTTGGGATCCAACAACATCAGCAGTCCTTTTTCAGCCTAACTCAGATTTTTGCTCAGCTCCCTCAATTTCAGCCAGAAAATACCTGAAATCACAGAAAAATATATAAGCTCATAGTAAAGTCCAGAAATATGATTTTTGCCTAAAAACTAATATTATTCTACTGAAAACTAATTAAAACATGCTAAAATCTACATGAAATTACCCCCAAAAAGCGTATAAAATATCCGCTCATCACATACTCTTCAATAAATTGCATATGTTCCTTTTTCGAGCACCAATGTCATTTTTTGATGCCACCCCAAGTGGGTGAATCCTTAATAGAGTATGTCCTAATAATTGATAATGCTTTGCTTGCTATTTTTGAGGAGACAAGTTCTTTGCTATGTCACAGTTTTGTTGATTACTTGACCTTTTTGATGTATCTATCTCTTCTTTTTAATTCTTGAATAGAATTGTTTGCCTAAACTTTAGTTCTGATTTTTGTTGTAGGCTTCAACAGACCAAAGTGCAATAGATATTAACATTCCAAATGTATTATGTGCAGTTACCTACAATCTGGCTTTCGTCTTGGGAAGTATTGCAGTTAGAAGTGTCAATTTAGCCCAAACCTTAGGGCTGGCCCTCAACCCTTCAAAAAAATTTTAGCCCACAGCCCTAAAAATTCTAAAATGATATTTTGTAAGCCCAACCTTAATTAAGCCCTTCCAACAAAAAAGAAAAATAGGGCTGGCCCTATAAGCCCTCCAAGCCCTAAATCTAATTTTCTCCTCCCTGAGACCCTGACCAGAGAACGCGTTGAAAGGGTAAAACTGTGAAAGGATTTGCATTGAAACGGTGAACTGTGAAAGGATCTGCATTCTACGCTTCTACCTGCGAAATTTGTGGCTACTTCTCCTCCCTCACGCGGAATCAGAGGTGGGTTTCTTTGTTTTATGTCCCTCTGTGAGTTTCTTCTTTGTTTGTTTGCAATTGCATCACCCATTTTAATTCTGTTGACTGTTGTTAATCAACTGAGGTGGGTGATTTCAAAATGGTTGAACTATGAATTATGGACTGTGAACTATGAACTTGTTTTTAATTTTTCCCCAAAAGGAGATTATGGAATTGAGAATCAGAGTTGAGTTTTAGTTACCATTTTTTAATAATCTGCTATTTGATTCCTACATAAGCAATTATTCTGCTTTTAAACTTGTTTAATGTGATTTTGGTATTGTTGCTTAGCATGATTAACTGTTGGATTGTTTAGCTTCTGTCTATTCCATGTTTAAATTGTTGATAACTAATTACTTGGATTGTTGATAACTAATTAGAAATTTTTAAATTGTAGAAGAATGCTTTGTTGATAACTCTCTCTCTCTCTCTAACACTAAAGTGATATCATTGATGTGGTTTATCATACACAGGCAACACTGTTGGAGAAAAGGTTTGTGTGCATTTTAATAAGAAGTTAGTGAATTATTTTAACTGTTGGCCATCGAAATCACCAACCATTTTTAACAAAGATTTTTTTTGAATCAGTGGCTCATTCAAGGAGCAAAGTGCTCATATTACCTCTGTTAAGAATATTTTAGAAAACCATGCTAGTTACCTGATGTCCGAGAAAGAGCTCTCGAAGGTTGTTGCATTTGTAAAAGGCACTCAGTTTGATTTAGTAGTAACATGATCTTGCTAGGTTGGAGAATTTTGCTTCAGGGCTTGAACTAATAAGCCAAAAGGTCTGAGGTTTTAATATTTGGAAAACACTGGTTTCTTGTTGACTATTCAATGCACTTTCTTGGTTTTAAATTATAGTAACGTAACATTGTTTTGTCTTTTGGCCTCCCTTTCCTTTGTGTTTTATTTTGTTCACTCTTGGTCAAATACAGTGATGATAACCTCAAACTTCTTTGACTTCCTACTATGTGTCCATTAAATTTAAGCTATTCGTTTAAAAAAAGGCATGGGTTTATTAGGTATTGTTGCTGATATTTAGTGATATTGGAAACATATTATGTATAACAGTAGCAACTGTTTTCCATCTTAGGTGAAGTATATTATGTGACTTTCTTTAAGATTCTATCTTCATTTATTTAATTAAAGGCTTCTTGGTCTAAATTTAAGATTCTATCTTCCATATGTGAAACTGAGATTATGCTTTTGATCTCCTAAGGACCTTGTGTAGAGCAAATTTAGTTGTGTTTATTTCAGAACTGTATGTGAAAGAACTTATTGATTGCGTGTCTTTTTCGCAGTGCAGTTTCTTCGTGTGAAAAACTGAATGCTATAGCTTGTGCCTCTGAAACATGTGCTAGAATTCCCAGGTTAGTGTACACTTGTTATCCGTATCATCGGATTCGACAGCGTTCACCAAGTGCAGTGCATCAGTTTCATTGCCTACAAAAGAGGGGTATTTGTAGACACCTTCTTCTTCCTTTAATTTATTTGGGATCTGGGTTTGTTTCAATTTTACTTAGAACATTATAAGAACCTATATATTTCCCACTTAGTGAGTTAGTGTCCTGCATTTTCTTTTTGAAAAATGTCATGCTGTGTTTTTAATCTCTGTTCTTGGATCTTCAAATGATGGTGAATGGATATGATATGAGAACTAATAATGAATAAGTGCTTTACTTTATGAATGTATATGCTATAAGTTAAATTCAATTTCACAACAAACTAAAAGTAGATTTGTCCTCCAGCAAAATGCATCAAGACAAGAACATAAATTGGCATAATTTAGAAGTCAACCTTGGCGAAATGAAATAACTTCAATGTGTATTCATGTTGTCGTAAAGCTGATAAAGGTTCAAAATGAAATAGACATTGTTGTATTTTTCTTTCTAGAAGTAATCAAATTATGTTTAGAAGATATACATTATATCCAATCTCTAGTGCTGCCAAAATACTTAAGTTTATGCTGAAGCAACAAAAATTCCAACAAATGGCTGATATAATCAATCTCAAAGTCCATTCTCTATTTGTCTTGTTATGGTACTTTTTCTTGGTGGTAGTCATGGCTTACCAACTGGTTAATCATGTAGCGGTTGTTAGTTGTGAAGTGTGAAGTGTGAATAGTAATAGATAATAAATTATTTTGGTGCCCTTTCTGGTTAATCCTCCTTTTCTGGTTGTTACTATTTTCTCTTCAATTACTTCTTATTGAAACTTCAGAGATGAATAATTAATATGAATTAATGAATGTTGTTGTTGTTGCTATAGAATTTTAATATACATTATTTGGATATGATTAGGAAATTTATAAACATGGATGATGAGATTGTTTCTGAGACTCCTGTTCAAGCTTCTGGTAGTGTTGATTCTGGTAAAAAATCTAATGTTTGGAGATTTTTTTAAGAAGATTGGAAAAGACAGAGATGGTATTGAAAAGGCTGAATGCAATTTTTGTCATCATGAATACAAAATTGGAAAAAATCTGAAAACTAAGAATGGTTACGGGACTTCTCATCTAAGTCGTCACATAGTTTCTTGTAAATCTATACCTCTCAATATTAGATTTGATGATGATATAGAGAGTCTTCCAACCAAAATTGATCAGCATGTTCATAGAAAAAAACTCGCTCAAGCTATAACAAAACATGATCTTGCGTTCAGCTTTGTTGAGTATGAGGGTATTAGAGATTAGATTAATTACATTAGTCCAACGATTATAATGCCTTCTAGAAACACTTTAGTTTCAGATCTTCAAATAATTTATTCAACAGAGAAAGAGAAATTGAGGCAGAAGATGTCTAGGATACCTAATAGAATTTGTTTGACATCTGATGTGTGGACAGCATCTACCACTGAAGGATATATTTGTCTGACAGCTCATTTTGTTGATGAGAATTGGCAACTAGTGAGTAAGATTTTGAATTTTTGTCGAATGATTCCTCCCCATATTGGAACCGATATGGAAGCAGTCTTATTTAACTCTTTGAAGTAATGGGGTATTGATAAGAAAGTATTTTCTATTACTTTAGATAATGCTTCTGCAAATGACAACATGCAAAACATCTTAAAAACTCATCTACGTAAGCAGAATAGTTTGCTTTGCGATGGAGAATATTTTCATGTGCGTTGCTCCGCTCACATTTTAAATTTGATTGTGCAAGAAGGGTTAAAGGTGGCTGCTGGAGCTTTATTTAAAATAAGAGAGAGTGTGAAATATGTGAAAGCTTCTGATGGGAGAATGATGAAATTTAAAGATTGTGTGCAGCAAGCAGAAATTGAAAAAGGTGTTGGTCTAAAATCAGACGTTCCAAATCGATGGAATTCTACATATATGATGTTAGAAAGTGCAATTAAATTTGAAAAAGCGTTTGACATCCTTAGTGTTGTAGATGAAGCTTATAAAGATTGTCCGACAAATGAAGAATGGAGCTTAGCAAAAAAAATGTGTGAATTTTTAGAGTCATTTTATGAAACTACAAACCTCATTTCGGGTTCATCATATCCAACATCAAATTTGTATTTTATGCAAGTTTGGAAAATTGAATGTCTTTTGGAAAATAATCAAAATTGTGATGATGTTGTTATTATGAACATGGCTTTCAGAATGAAGATGAAGTTTGATAAATATTGGAAGGATTATAGCACTGTCTTGGCTTTTGGGGCAATTCTTGATCCTCGATTAAAGTTAAAGTTCTTGAGGTTTTGTTACAAAAAACTAGATCCTTCAACTTTTGAATTGAAGGCAAATGAAGTATTGGAAAAATTTAAAAGGTTGTATGGAGAGTATATAAATACTTTTGGTGGTTCAACAATTTCTCAAAGTGGTAATCAATCTCCTATGTCACCTGAAGAAGGAAGGCTTACAAAGAAGAGAAAAATGGTGATGAAGGTATTTAATTTTAATATAGTATTATTTTTCTCTTATTATGTTTATTCGTTACTTAAATAATCTTTATACTACATCTTTTAGGAGTTCAGAGAATTTGATTGTGAAACCCAAACTTTCAAGGATAAAGATGAATTAGAGATTTATCTAAAAGAAGGTTTGATTCACACCAATGAAGATGATGTGAAGTATGACGTGCTGAATTTTTGGAAGATTAATGAGGATAGGTTTCCCACTCTGTCAGTTATGGCCAGAGATGTTTTAAGTATTCCCATCACTACAGTAGCATCCGAGTCTGCATTCAGTATTGGTGGACGTGTTTTAACAAAATATAGAAGTTCTACTCTTCATGAGCATGTCCAAATGCTTATTTGCACAAGGAGTTGGTTACGTGGATTTGTTCCAAATCATGATGGTAAATATTTAGACTATTTTTTCAAATAATATTTTAAATTGAATTTCTAACTGTTTTTAATTGGTTGATTTTAGATTATGAAATTGGTGAAATTCATGAAGAAGAAGCGTCAACAGAAACGATGCATCCCCTCAACATTCATGATTTTAGATTATGAATTTTTGTGTCAACTTTATTTTGATTTTCTAGAGACATTATTGATGGTAAATACTAGAAAGTAAGAAAAAGGGTGATGAGATAATGAATTATATGTTTGATTTCTTGATATATATATAGTTAAAAGTTGGATTTAATATAATCAATGTACATTATTAACATTTATTTTTCAATTTTTTTTTATTTTTTACGCATAAAAATGATAAAGGGATAAAACAAACTAATGACTTTTAATAAGTTTTATGTGTGTTGAAATAAAAAATGTAAAAAAAAAAACGATTAGGTAACCCATAGATTGGCCCTAGGGCTTTTGGCCCATGAGAGCTTTTAGCCCTGAGGGCTTTTTAAAAATTTGACCCTATTAATTAAAGGGCTTTTTATTCTTCTGGCCCTATAAAGTAGGGCCAAAGCCCTATAGGCCAAACATATTGACACCATTTGCAGTGATGTCTCAAGCTGCATGGCAAGTGTTTATTGTATTTATTCCGGTGGTCGCAGCATGCATTTGGTACCAGGTAGTTTTCTAAATTAGCTCAAAACAAACCTGATGTTTATTTTTATTCTTATTCCTCCTCCATGTTTTTCTGAAGTACGTTTGCATCATGAATCAAATGTTTAAAAGTGCATTGAATTTTATTGCTTGTTCTTGAAAGTTCTTAGAGGTAGAAAAAGAAAAATGCATATGAATATTACTGATGATATTGTGCAGCAACACTATTCAGAATCGGCACGGGAATTGGCACGGTTAGTTGGTATATGCCAAGTTCCAGTAATACAACATTTTTCTGAAACCATTTCTGGATCAACAACCATAAGAGCTTTTGAGCAAGAATCAAGATTCGGTGACATAAACATGAAATTGACAGATAGATATTCCCTACCAAAGATGTTTTCTGCTATAGCAATGGAATGGTTGTGTTTCAGATTGGATATTTTATCCTCCATCACATTTGCATTCTGTTTGATTTTCTTGGTATCTTTTCCAAATGCAATTACTCCTGGTGAGTTGTTCAAAATTCAAATTACATACATACAACAATCCTTATGACACTTCGGAAGGAAACCTCATTTTACTAATTCACTTTTATCTTTTGTCAAGGCATTGCGGGGTTGGCTGTGACGTATGGGCTCAATTTAAATTCACAAGTGGTTAATATAGTTTGGTTTCTTTGACATTTGGAGAACAAAATTATATCTGTAGAAAGAATTTTTCAATACACCTCCATCCCAAGTGAACCTCCTCTTGTCATGGAAGACAACCAACCTGATCCTTCATGGCCACCATTCGGGGAGGTTCATATCTAAGATCTACAGGTACCCACAAAGAGTTACTCATTTGTTTTGTTTCAAAGCGACTGCAACTACTTGTCATGAATCATCTCTGTTAAAAGTTTTAAAATTTTTGGTAGAAGCATATGAATGAGTTTATATCTTAACAACATGCGCTCTTACACATGTCCCTTATGGCTTGATGCGCTGGCAGTGTACAGTTCCTCCTATTTTGTGATGAAATTCGACCATTTGTTATCTATAAAAATCAGTTTAATAAGGATGGGTATTTGGGTATTTAGATTACTTAGCTGTAGAGAACTAGGATCATGCTCCTGACTGTTTCTCTCAAAAACTTAAGCTATTATTGCAGGGTCACATGGATGACTTTATGTGTTGACTATATTGTTATGTGGTTCATGGTTTTTATGTGGCAGAGTGAGATCATTAACTAGACTTCGTGTGATTTAGGTCAGGTATGCTCCTCACTTACCACTTGTATTATGTGGACTTACTTGCACTTTCGCTGCTGGAGCAAAAAATGGCATTGTGGGAAGAACTGGAAGCGGAAAAACAACTCTAGTGCAAACACTTTTCCGGCTTGTTGAGCCGCTTGCTGGAAATATATTGATTGATAGATCAATGTATCTTCAATTGGAATTCATGATTTAAGATCCAAACTAAGCATTATTCCACAGGATCCAACAATGTTTGAAGGGACTATAAGGAACAACTTAGATCCACGGGAAGAATACACAGATGAACAAATTTGGGAGGTAATATGGTTTGCCTGACACTTTGAAGAACTAACCTTTGTATTAGTGTATACATACTAATATGCTTCGGAAAATATTTTAGGCTTGAAGAGAAGCTGGACTCCATAGGTTTGACTTCTCAAAACCTAAAAGATGAATAAGATCTTACAAGTCAAATTGTTATGTATATTTATAGCAAGAATATATTATAATCCTTTCTGTTGTTAATACTTGTCACGGTATATGCACATTGATTAAGAAGCACATTATCAATATTTGACTATAAATTTGTTTACTTAATAACTAGTTTATGGTGTAAATGCTTTGTTGTTTATTGTGCTTAACATTGTGTGAAGGGTACATTTGGAAAATACTTAATAGATGTGACATTGAAATATGAGAACAATGGATATATTGAACTAAGTTACAGATATTATGAATCAAAAAAATTATTATATTATATTATATTGCATAACATTATGAATTTTACAGTTACCGAGAATGGCGAAAATTGGAGTATGGGTCAAAGACAGTCGGTCTGCCTTGGCCACGTCTTAATAAAGAAAAGCAAGATCGTAGTGCTTGACGAGGCTACAGCATCAGTTGATACAGCCACGTCTTACTAAAGAAAAGCAAGATCCTAGTGCTTGACGAGGCTACAGCATCAATTGATACAGCCACAGATAATATTATTCAGCAAACAGTTAAGCAGAATTTTTCAGACTGCACAATAATACAATTGCTCATAGAATAACTTCAATCCTTGACCGTAACATGGTTGTTTCTTAATCAAGGCAAGAACCACTTCCCTTCTCTTCCGTTGCATTTCTCTTCTTTATTTGCCATACTTTTTTCTCTTGCCGGGAATGAGTTAAGTTAATATTGATCCTTCAGGACTTATTGAGGAATATGACTCACCAAAAAAGTTGCTTAAGAACAAATCTTCAGCTCTTGCTCAACTAGTTGATGAATACACTCGAAGGTCAAACTCTGGTTTTATTCTGGTTTTGAAAGTTGAGACACCACTCTTGTGTGGAACCAAATGTCCCGTGGCCTATATTTTAGTAATCTTCACATATTTCATTGTTGTTGAGACTTGTATAGGAATGAATGCTTATGGCTGTAGTAGAAATGTAAAATGAGTAGAAGTTCTATTTTATGTGTTATTAATTAATAATAAATCTATATAGTAGTGACATATGTTAAACCATATACACGTTTATCACATATGTATGGAGAATGAAAAATTGAACTAACATCATAGCAAAGCTAAGTAAAATGGCTATCGGTTCCAACTCTTCTTTATCTGAAAATTCTGAATAAGTTTATGAAAATCCTTAATACAATACAATACCCATAACAAACACAATATCAGACATTACATGTATCCTTCTATACTTCTTGAGTCACCACTCTAATATTGCTATGAAGATCATTAGTGATACATTATAATATTACATGCTTTACGCACCAAAACATCTACATATTCTATACCCTCTGTATTGTACAAACCTATCAAATCAAACTTGTGAGTTTAAAAACTAACATTATGGGGGTCGAAGTTCACAATTGAAAACAGTGTAAATTAAAAACTCACACAGATCGCACCTTCTGAATGCCAATTGCAAAAAAACAAGAATCCCACGCTGATAAGATCTGGGAAGGCAATGGGTGTAATGTAGGCAATCTATCTTGATCTAACTGTCAATGACTGATTCTGTAACTTGAACCCGACCTTGAGATTCCACAGAGAGAACGTAACTGTTTCTTCAAGGCTCCTCCTCTACAACTGAATACAACTCACAAAACCAACAACATTAGCAAGCTATGCACCATCATGTAGAGTTTCCATCCTTCCCACATTCATTAGCTGTGGATTTTGTTGCTTAGTTGAGGCAAAAAAGTATAAAGATCACCTGTTGTATACTTAAGATAGCATGCCAGTATATCTGAGATGTGAAAAAAAAATGCTATAGGTTCACCATGTATATGTACCATTTTACCACCTAGACGTATTCACCCAAGAAATTCAAGCAGAAGGGAGAGAATACTCCCACACTACTTCAGTTTTAGTAAAACCAAGACAAAAAGGAATACTATAAGAGAAACACACAAGAAGGAAAATTGAACCTTCCCCACCAAGAAGGACATTGTAACATGTGATAGACCAGATTTATATCTAAACCATCAACATCTAAACCTATGGTCCCTAGGTCTCCCCCAATCTCTAGCCATTAGACTATCCCCCATCTGATCCGCTCTCCTTACTAGGGTTTGTAAAGACCTTCTATGAGAAACATACGTGACTCTGAAAAACCATAAGAAACTCCATATTTTTTCCATGTACATTCCTCTGAAGAAATGATGGAAAAACAGTCAAAGAGAAGCTTTCAGCACAATCCATCCAAATTCATGGCCTCTGAATAGCCACTGAATCACGAGTTCAACTTTAATATCATTTAAAGTCCACAACCACATGCCTCATTCCAGATAATTTTTCATATAACAATGGCACTTAGCAATAAAATTAGAGCAACAGAGTATGCAAACTGTAACCAACTAAAGACTCAAAGAAAAGTCAAAAGATATAAAGCAGAAAATCTCAGTCAGAAAATCAAGGCTAACAACTGCGTAAATTCCTTTACAAGCTAGAATATCTTATAACACTTAGCTCCAAACCTCTTCCTCCTACTCGATCTTTCCAAAAGAAAATTTCAACTTGACAAGCAAAAATTAGCAATCACAACAAAAGAAACAAACAACAAAATATATCTGAGTCAACTGAATGTTGCTGAATGCACCACCCATATCCAGTGCGATTGCAGGAAAAATTGAAAAACTAAACCTAAAACATTTTTCACGATCATCAATAAAGCGCGTTCACTGCATATGATTTCTTTTAAATCTTGAATATGATTTCTTTTCATTTGATCCTGCCAGCTTGTTAGGGAATATGATTCACCAAGGAAACTACTTAGAAAAAATCTTCAACTCTTGCTAAATTAGTTGTACACATGGAAACCAAACTCCTGTTCATATAATTGGTTTAGATGTCCTGGTTTTATTGATTACACAATATATTAATGTATCAAACATCTTAGTGAAATAACGTATTAAGTTAGGATCAAATTTTCATGTACCTCAATGTGAGAGTTATTGCTTCCTCCCTTATGCAATTCATGTTCAAGCAAAATCTCTACAATCTCCAGGCATATATAGTTAAATTTCTTCAAAAACTGAAGACTATATTAGAAATGCAGACCACAGAAGACACATTATTACAAATTTAAAATGGTTCAAATATATAGGATTTTTAACACAATTAATGGAGTATAAATTAAAAACAAAAACAAAAAACAGATTAGGGAAAAGGGAAAAAATTATAAAAAAAAAGAAGCCTAGAATTTTAACCTGAATTTTCAAAGCTTCCATGTAATAGCAGGACAATAGTAAACTGAATCAAGGTATATCATACTTTCTTTATCAGAGAAATCAGAATTCTTACCAACATGAATGTCATTTCACAATGCAGAAAAGAAAATGTTAAAATAACATATAAACTCCCTAGGTCAACATAAATAACACTAAATTCAACATTATTATAACAGTAATAACTCTATCACATTAATAAACACAAGTGGCAAAATAAATAGAACTATTATGGCTGATTATTAATGGCATCAGAACATAGTAAATTCAACATGAACCTATCATTTTGATCATCAAACAAATTTGAAGTAAATGCTTACAAACAAGAGTTGAAATCTTAAGCCCCTTGCGGGAATCTGCATTATAAAGAAAATACCGAAATCAAAAATTGCAATTCCAATTTTCTTCAAAATCGAATATATCGACCATTCAAATCCAATCATCATGATCGCAGATAAATCATCAACACGTCCATAACTTATATATATATGTAAAGTTGGAAATTTAATTGCACTCTATTAATTTGAGTTTGAACCCTATCTAAACAATTCTAACAATTCTTTTGCACATATAATAAAAAAGAAGTACTACAAAGAACAAGTCGATCTACACATCTAAACCACTCTAAATACTATAGCCGAATAACCGCCTCTGAAAGAAGAAAAATCAGAAACCAAGGAATGTTTTCAATTGGCCATGATGAAGTCACTGCCGAAGGAGTCAATGACCAGATCGGGAGAGTCAGCGGCGGGACTGACTGGAGCGAACATAACGGACTTGGCGGCCATGAGCTTCTTCCGCTGCGGACAGCGAGGTCCGTAGATCCTGGCAACGAAGACCGGGAAACCGTCCAAGGAATCGGCAGCGTTGGCCTGAGGCTGAGCGGTGGCGGTGTCCCGCGGCGCATGCAACGGGGAGGAAGGAGGAGAAGTGCGACGGAGATGGATCCGGCAGATGGAGCCAATCCGGTGAGATCTGGCGCTGATGATGCGCAAATCGCGGATTCGAGCTAGGGCACCCGGTTTTAGGTACTTGTGGAAGCTGTGGTGGTGTTGGGGGATGCTTGTTCTAACCCTTCGGTTCATGGCAACGGCTG
>NC_029781.3:75860116-75862352 GCF_000817695.3 Arachis duranensis | reverse complement strand
TGGGATAGTGAGAGAGGCGGGATTTTACATTTTAGATATTTACCTTTTTTCCTTATAAATCATATGCCACCTTCTAGACCGTCAATTCCATATAAATGGCAGTTTAACTTTTGACAATTCTGATACACTAATAAATCCAATTCTTATATGCATTGATTTGTGAGTGTACCAAAAATGTCAAGGTTACAACCCACAAATAATAAAGATACACAATAATGGTTTAGTATGATGAATAATTTCCAGATAGAGTGCAATGTACATTAAAACGAAAAAGAACCTTCGAATGCAGATCAAATATCTAAGTATTGGAGGGATAAAAAATATACCAGCAACAAATAATTGTGTAATGTCAATAGCACCAACACAAATTCATTGTGCAGTTTCAGTACCGAAAGCAACCGGAAGAGACTGTGCATATTAGATTGGCAATAGAAAAGGTTAGTGCATCAACTTCAGCGTTAGTGAATTTCCAAGACCAAAATTTCTGAAAAAAATTGAAAACATGACCAATTGAAAAAGGAAACCCCCCCCCCCAATAGAAAAGGTTAGTGCATCAACTTCAGCGTTAGTGAATTTCCAAGACCAAAATTTCTGAAAAAAATTGAAAACATGACCAATTGAAAAAGGAACATCAAAATGGTAACTCAAGAAAGCACAAATTACCATTATTTGTATCGGTTTCTGTTGCTCTAATAGTTAATCTACTCCCTGAAATCAATTTTCACACAAAAACACCAAAACCATTAGTCCCCATGAAGCCACAAGCACCAAAAAAGCATAAAAATAACAAAAGCATAAAAATAACAAAATTGGGTGTCATTTGATTCATGCAAAACTAAACCTAAACAAATTAGTACATGTTACATAAGAACACTAAAAATAGTACTTTGCAAAACCCAATGTTGTACTCTTTCAACAACCAAGAAAACCAGAAAGTGATGTGGTGAGTCAACCTACTAGTGAATGAGAAAGGAAGTGAAGGGACCCTTGTTCTTGTGCATGAGATTGTTATTGTTCTTGGTGGAACTGAAACCATGTTGAGAGAAAGTGAAGCCATTATTTTAGAAAGATAGGAGCTTGTAATTCTGAAACTGAGGAAGAAGCTTCAAAGGTTCCACACCCGGAACACTCTAAAATACAAGTTGTGTGTTTTATGCTGTAAGTGATAAAGTTTTTGTTTTTTTTTTTCTTTATTTATTTATTTTAGGTAGACATTATTTACATTAAACAAACTGTTAATGGACATATAACATAGTACTCTTTTATTTAAAAAAAAAAACCCTAGCAGAGAAAGAGTACGTACTCCGTACTCAGAGAGAATGAGAGAAGGAGAGAGCGGGAACGAGTGTTTGAGTGCGAAACACAGTGAGGATGGCGGCCATACCGTCGGAAGAGATAAGAGGGAGAGTGTGGGTGGGGGTGCATTCGGTGCCAAGGAGGGTTTTTCACGGGAGGGTTTTTCAAAGTCTACAAAGATCTCCTTTAGAGATAAAGTCATTGGCCCAGAGAAATCGAAAGCCTTTGCACTTGCAGGATCTCTATCTGAGGATAATATAGCGACAGTGGTGGGCAAGCAGGGCGATTCCCAACCTCCATGTGTAAAATTCACTAAAGAAGCCAATCTTTGTTTGGCAGAGCCTTATCGAGAAGCTTTGGTGATAAAGGTTCTTGATAAAAATTATAGTTACACAGCTCTTTCACACAAGCTTCGGATGGTTTGGCGCATCAAAGGTGGCTTTGATCTGCTTGATGTGGGGTTTGGGTACTTCATGGTAAAATTCGATGCAGGTGAAGATCGTTAGAAGGTCATGCTTGGTGGCCCGTGGTTGATTGAGGGACACTATATTGCTGTAAAACCGTGGGATATAGATTTTCGGCCATGTGAGGAATCCTTCGGGTCTACACTTGTATGGGTTCGGATTTCGGGTCTTCCAATCTGGTGCTATCAGGAACAAGCCATGATGCGTATTGCTTCTGCAATAGGAGTTCCCATCAAAGTGGACTTAGCCACTAAGTTGGCTGAGAGAGGACGATATGCCCGAGTATGTGTTCAAATAAATTTAGGACTACCAGTGATCAAGCATATCATTGTGGAAGGTGTAACTCATGTAGTGGAGTATGAAAGTTTAAATTTAATTTGTAACTCTTGTGCACGTTATGGTCACGATATGGCACAGTGCTTGGGTAGAGACTCTAGGAAAGGAGAGAGTGCTGATTCCGATGCCACCAAGCCACG
>NC_029781.3:75849109-75859163 GCF_000817695.3 Arachis duranensis | reverse complement strand
ACGTCTTTCTGCGGGCCATGGATTGTTCTTGGTGATTTTAATGAAGTACTATTCTCTCATGAATCTAAGGGTTGCCTCTTCTCGAGTCGTCATGCAGATCGGCTTGCTACATCTCTAGGGGATAGTAATCTGTTTGACTTGAAGACTATTGGAAGACGATTTTCTTGGTACAGAAGGGTTAAAAATGGTGTTGAGGTGGCAAAAAAACTTGACCGGGTCTGTATCAATAGTGGCTGGTTATCTCTCTTTCCAGAGGCTTATGCAAAAATTTTAAATAGGCTTCAGTCTGATCATTGTCATATCCTAGTGCGCTGTGCAGGTCGTCCCCAACCGAAAAAGAATAGACCTTTTCGGTTTATTGCGGCTTGGGTAACTCATCCGGAGTACAGAAATATTGTGAACCAGTCATGGCAGGCTGGCTACAAAGAGATGCATGGCAAGCTTTCAGAAGTGCAGAAGAACTCTTTGGAGTTTAATTCTAAAGTGTTCGGCAACATTTTCGTTAGGAAATGCAAATTGAAGAGACAGATTAATTTCCTTCAGAAGCGACTTGAAGTAATGGAGGATTTGTCTATGCGGCAAAAAGAAAAATAACTGATTGAAGAATTTAATAACACGCTTGTGCAGGAGGAACTTCTATGGTTTCAAAAATCCAGAGAGCAGTGTGTAAAATTTGGGGATAGAAATACCAAATTCTTTCATGTCCAGACTCTTGTGCGGAGAAAACATAATAAGATTCATGGTCTCTTTCTTCAAGATGGGGTATGGGAAACGGACCCGGATGTCCTTAGAAGGGAAGCTGAATCCTTTTATAAACACCTATTCTGCCAGTCGGAGGATGTAGACTTAGGTTGTCTTGGTGATGTGCCGCTACCTTCCCTGAATGATGAAGCCTGTTGTAGCCTCACAGCGCCAGTTACTCTGGAAGAATTTAAGTCGGCCATTTTCAGTATGCATTCTTTTAAGGCGCCGGGCCCTGATGGGTTTCAAGCTTTATTCTTTAAAGAATACTGGGAGATTGTTGGTTTTGATGTTTGGACTATGGTTCGTCATGCGTTCTCTGGTTTGGATATGGATCCAAGGATGATGGAAACTCTTGTGGTTCTTATTCCGAAGGTAGAAAACCCGGTTTCCATGAAGGATTTCCGACCAATTAGTCTCTGTAATGTGGTTTACAAAGTAATAACGAAGGTCCTGGTCAATAGACTTCGTCCCCATCTCAAAGAGATTATTGGGCCCCTTCAAGGAGGGTTTATCCCGGGGAGAGGAACCCCAGACAACATCATTGTAGCACAAGAGGTTCTCCATTTCATGAAGAAGACAAAGTCAAAGAAAGGCACCTTGGCCTTTAAGATTGATCTGCAGAAAGCGTACGATAGAGTGGATTGGGGATTCCTGAAACAAACCCTGGTGAGTTTTGGCTTTCCTCCTCCGACAGTCAATCTGATTATGCGTTGTGTCACTGCTTCCTCACTGTCTATCCTCTGGAATGGGGATAGATTAAATAGCTTCACTCTGAGCAGGGGTCTTAGGCAAGGAGATCCTGTATCACCGTATCTGTTTGTGTTGTGTATGGAGAGATTGTCTTGTTCTATTAATCAGCAAGTTGATAAGGGCTTGTGGAAGCCGGTTGCGGTTTCTAGAGGGGGTCCAAGAATTTCTCATTTGATGTTTGCCGATGATTTGCTTCTTTTCTGTAAAGCTGAAAAATAGCAAGTTCAAACTGTAATGGTAGCTTTGGAAAATTTCTGCAGAGCCTCTGGGATGAAGGTTAATGTGGAGAAATCTAAAGCGCTATGCTCTAGAAATGTTTCAGTAATAAGAAAAGAGATTTTCACTGGAGTCTCCTCCATCAGATTTGTCCAGAACTTGGGCAAGTATTTAGGGGTGAACCTTAATCACTCTCGGGTGACACGCGCAACTTTCAATGATGTTTTGGACAAGATTCGGGGAAGGCTAGCCAGCTGGAAAGGGAGATTGCTTAATAAGGCAGGTAGACTCTGTTTGCTCAACTTGGTAGTGACTGCGATTCCTACTTATCGTATGCAAGTATCTCTCTTCCCTAAAGGGGTAACTAATAAGATAGAATCCATGATGCGAAACTTTCTATGGAAGGGTCAAGCTGATGGTAGAGGCCTGAATCTAGTTAACTGGAAAGTGTTGGTCACCCCTAAGAAGTTTGGAGGTCTGGGAATTAGAGATCCCTTTTGTGCTAATATTGCTCTTCTTGAAAAGCTAGTTTGGCAACTTTTTCACCATCTTGACAAGCTATGGGTTCAATTGTTGATGGAGAAATACCATTCCTCTAAGGATGATTGCTTCAGTCAGTCTCGAGGCAAAGGATCTTCTGATTGTCTTAGTCGGTCTCGAGAAAGGGGATCTTATGTTTGGAAGAGTATATGTCGAGCTAGGGATATCCTGAAGGAAGGTTTTATTTGGTGCATTGGGGATTTGGAACAGAACTTTTGGTTTTCTAAATGGAGAAGAAAGGAGCGACTATGTCAGGAGATGGATTATGTTCACATTTCTGATTCGGATCTCAGGATCTTGGACCTTTGGTCATCTAGACAGTGGAACCTTGAGAATATCTATTCTCCTCTGAATCAGTCTCTGCAGAGCAACATTAACTCTTACAACCCAGATGTTCAAGCTGGTTCAGAGGTCGGTTGGTGTTGGACTGATGCGGTTTCAAAGGTTTATGATGCTCATAGTGGTTATTTGTGGCTCAGTAAGAAGATGTTTAGTTGGGAGGATAGGGGTAATTGGCTTTGGCTTTAGCGTCAACATGTTCCGGAAAAGCACAAATTTTTGGCCTGGCTATGTCTTCGGGAGGCTCTTCCTACTGCTGCATTTTGTTTTAGGAGGGGCATTTTGCACACGGATAGCTGTCTACGATGTTTCTCAGGTCAGGAATCGGTATTACATTGTATTCGGGATTGTCCAAAAGCCCAACTTGTTTGGCAAGCTTTAGGGATCTCCGATCAACCAGTGGATTTGATGAGTTGGTTCTTACATAATAGCAAACAGCGCCCTTTTAGATTCTTTTCTGGTCTCTGGTGGATTTGGCATTCGAGGAATAACAAGATCTTTCATCCTCACGACCATTGGACCACAGACAAGGTGATTGGTATGGCTTTGTCCTTGGAAAAGGAGCTCCGAAATATTTTTGAGTTGCAACGACTGTCTATCCCCTCAACCATTAGTGGCTCTTGGATTCCCCCCTCAGTGAGTACCTTTAAAATTAATTGTGATGCTAGCTATCCTAGCAGTGGTGCTCGAGTTGGTTTTGCTTGTGTTAGCAGAGACTGGAAGGGAAGGTGGCAACGAGGCTGTCTGGGAACAATTGAGAGTCGTAGCATTTTGCAAGGAGAGTTGTTTGCTATTTGGAGAGGCTTTCTTTTAGCATGGGACTCGGGACAAAGAGACATTATATGTGAGACAGATTGTGTGGAGGCTTTTACTATTGTCAATAATTTACAAGATTGCTCTGGGTTTATTGATCCTTTGGTGTTAAAAATTCGAGATATCATGTCTTAAAAATGGCGTGCTGATTGCAAATACAGTAGCAGACATCATGACAAAGACCGCAATGAGGACCCTTTCTCCCCAAGTGGAGCTTCCGTTGCCTTGGAAAGAATTTGAGAGTAGTATTCAGCGAGACTGCCTTTTTTAAGCAGTTTCTTGTTTTTTTTTTTTTTGTTCTTTGTTTTTGTTTATTTCTTTTAAGTCACCAAAAAATAAAACTTTTAATGAAAGGGTAAGGTACTTTGAAGTGTACGAGATTTGTGGTGTTTATGCTTATGTGGCGTCATTTGATTGCTTTGTTTATATATACTAAAACTAAATATTAATATAAAATTTTTCTCCAAAATGAATGCATTTAATGAATAGTACATAATTATACTAATTTAGGAAAATATCTTTATTATAATTATATAAAATCAATATTTAATGCATTATTAAACTAATTATCAATCGAAAATATTTTTAAATATTTTAATTACATTCATTTTAATTATATTGATATCCTTCTAATTCTTATTCATTATCCAATGATTTTATTAGTGGCAAGTTGTTAACCCATTTATATTGATAATAATAATAATTTTATTAGGATAAATATCAAATTCTATTCCTAATATAAAAATATAAAATTTAATTCCTTCCATTTTTATTTTATCACTATAAAAGACCATGTATGCTAGAAGAAAATATCATTCTTTACCAATTAATCTTTCATTTGATAGCCTTTACAACAATTCTTTTTCTTCCTATGAGGTGTCGTTGCAAGAAGACAACTATTATGGACACAAACTACCACACTCTCCAACTTTCATGCTCATCATTCGGAACTCTATAAGATATGTTATCTATGAAGTATTTATAGATCATGGTATTATCATATATGCATAAATAAAAAATGTTTCGTATTTAAATTTAAGTCATTTACCTGTTTGTGATATATTGTAGTGTGAAATTACTTTTAATATGTGTTGTGTAATGATATTATGTTCTAATTTAAGCTTTTACTTTAGAACTGTATTATGATTTTATCTCATTATTTTATCTTAGATATCAATTTGACGTATTTTTATTTATTATTATTATTCTTGAAACGGATGTGATATGAAATGTACCCAAAAAAACTCTCACATTCAATTTATTTTTATTGTAGTCTTCTATCTATTCTATTTATTTTTATTTTCTTCTTATTCATTTTATTTTCTTTTTAAATGTTATATAATTTATTATAATTTATACCAATCTACTTCTATTTAATATACTAAAACTAGGTTTTTCCCCAAAGTGTCACTTTCTCGTGAACCCATTTTCCTTCCAAAATGATTACACTATTTCTCTCTTTTAAATCTACTTAATATACTAAAACTGGGCTTTCCCCCAACTAATGAAGTTGAGGTGTCGATCTCTCGTGACTTCGTTTTTCCTCCAAAATGAACTATCATATTCTCTATTCTAAATTATTTTATAAAAAATATCTTTATTATAATTATATTATAATTATATTATAATTAATATTTAATGAATAATACATAATTATACTAATTTAGAAACATATATTTATTATAATTATATCAAATCAATATTTAATGTAACATCCTACCATAATGTAACACCCTACCATATAGAGTCTTATGCTTAAGTCATAATTCAGAGATGGCAAGGTATTACGACCTCTAAAATAAAAATTTAGTACGTTGAAAAAATATAATATAAAAAATATCATTGATATCTTTCGAATGCACACGTATGTAGAATAACTTTTAAGAATGAGTCACGTATAGTAAATACAATCGATGATTATAAAACTGTATACTAACATTGATATAATATTATTTTAGGTATATATTTTGCAGGTATCAAAGAAAAGTGTTGAGTTATTTTTTAGTGGGTTTAAATGATTTATTGTTTATTAGAGAATTTTGTGCATTAGAGTTTTCTAATAATTTATTATTTATTTTGAGCTGATTTTGATATGTTCTTACTTGACAGTAAAATAACATATAAAAAATTATTGGTAGGTCTAAGTATTACTAGGTTATTTATGGTCATATTGAGTATATATGTTTGATTTATTGAAAAAAGTAAATTACTAAAACTAATTAATAACTATTTTAGAGTTAATACATTTAATACTAGATTAAGAAAAAATAAACTACATAATATGTTACATTTTTATTAATCAAATTATTATAATTCAAATTAATCTTAACAAAAGAATTTAAAATTATAATTTCAATCTTATCACGTGCATGGCACGGGCTATTACACTTGTTTATTTTTAAAAATTATCTTTAATTGATATAATTATATTATAATTAGTATGTAATGAATGATACATAATTATACTAATTTAAGATAATCTCTTTATTATAATTATACTCATCTCTTTTAAATTTATTTCAGAAAATTATCTTAATTATAATTATATAATAATATTATACTTAGAATTTAATGAATAATTCATAATTATACTAATTTAGAAAAATATCTCTATTATAATTATATAAAATCAATAATTAATGGATTATTAACTTACTTATCAATCAAAAATATTTTTAACTATTTTAATTATATTAATTTTAATTATATTAATATAATTCTATTTTTTATTCATTATCCTAAAATTTTATTAGTGACAAGTTATTATTTTAATGGTGACCTATATAATAACAATAATAATAATAATAATAATAAGGCTTCATCATATCTACGTACATTTCTGTTTCAAGTATTAATTGCTGAAATAAATTGATATAAATATAGGATGTTTCTTTTTCACCTAATAATAATGATAATAATAATAATAATAATAATAATAATAATAATAATAATAATAATCTTTTCTTTTATTAAAATACTCATCTAATTGAATTAATATAAATATTTATGAAAATAAAGGATGAATTTTTGGACTTGAAGGATAATACAATCGAATATTTTTTAAGATTTTAAAGTTGTAAATATATATTCTTTCCATATTAATATACGCATGCATGTTACCTCATTTTTTTCATAAATGAAAAATAACATTTACCCGTTAAATTTATTAGTTGCTCAACCGATTCATCTTATTTAATATGATTGAAATTGATATATAATCTTAAAGATTTTTTTTCCTCCATTAATTTTAGTAAAGAAATCCATGACGTAAAATAAAATAAAATAAAATCTGTATCTACTTTTTTTCTCAATATTTTTTATATTTATGGTAAATATTAAATGTAAAAAAATAATATTAATTATTATCACTTTTATTTATTTACATTCATAATTAAATTTAATATAATTATAGTAAGTCTCTATAATTATAACAATTTATATCCGTTACATATATAGCAATTATATTATATATAATTATATATCTCTTCTTTTATATATATACTTAGCAAGTATTTCTATTTATATAATCTACTTAATATATTAAAATTGGTTTTTTTGTCAACTAATGAGAGTGAGGTGTGAATTTCTCAAGAATTCATTTTCCCTCCAAAATAAATGCATTTAATGAATAATGCATAATTATACTAATTTAAGAAAATATCTTATAATTATATAAAACTCATTTGTATGCCGAAGTAAGTCTCTCATTGTTCGGTCAAGTGCTTCAAAACAAAACTTATTCATCATTGGTGCTTCATCCCAAATAATGAGTTTAGTTCTTGAAATTAATTCTGCTAACGGACTGCCTTGTTTAATGTTGCAAGTAGAAAATTCGTCAGGAATAAGAGGAATTGCAAATCTTGAATGAGCAGTTCTCCCTCCTAGTAACAAAAGATATGCTATTCCACTTGAATCTACAGTTAAAACTATTTCACCTTTAGATCTAAGAGCAGCTGATATAACATCCCATTTTTTTTTAAAAAAATTAAACAATGATTTATTATTTTATTTAAAGAAAATTATTCTCTTAAAAGTAATTAAATTAAATTTTATTATTATTATTATTATTATTATTATTATTATTATTATTTATTTTTCTCCCTATGGCCGAAGCCTTTAAAGAATGAAGAAAGAAAATTTAAAGCTGGTCTCATATGCATTTTATATATATATAAAACGTGGATTCATTCACAATATGAAAGCAAAACGTGGAGGCATGCAAGCATATATATGTATGGTAATGACATATGTATATACATCTTCTAATGACACCTAACCTACCTTATAACAGCTAATCATCACCATCAGTCTTAATCTTCTCCATTTTCTCTTCCCTCGTCACCGAATCATACAAGAAAAAGAAAAGAAAGGATCGAGAGAGAGCAACCAAGACTTTTCTATGGAACCGTGACTTTCAACTCCAATTTTTTTGTGATCCGTAATTCTAATAAAAAATCTAATCCGATAAAAGTGTTTGTATCCTCATCCTCTACACAATGGTATTATTTTTGTTCGGTAGAAGTTGACGGTGACGTAATTCCTCTTTCTCTTGAGTTCGGCCAACTGGAGTTCTAGGAGGCACAGATGATTTCTGACGCTTTCCTCTTCAGCAGCTCGGTCAGAAAGTTTCTCCGGAGCTTTCGTTGATTTTGATTTCATACGGAGGTAGGGGATTTTGTTTTGAAATTAACTGTTTTTAAACTATGAATGTAATGGAAGTCTAGTGGGTATTTGTAAATAATTTATGATTGTTTGAAATGACTGAATGATGAGTTTGAGTTGTAACACCCTAACTACCAAAGCTCACGCTTCCGGCTGCGCAACTCTGATAGCTCGGACATTACGACGACACTTATACTATTTAATACTAAAATATGAGCCTGTTTAAAACTTTAAACCGCAATATCGCTCCCAAAAATACTTTTGCTATACAACGAACATCCGTACATACCATACAACTTACAGAAACTCATAAGGAGTACATCCATATATATACATACATATATATAAATAATATTACAAGCATTAACCAATACAATTCCTATCCCTCTTACAGAATATATCAAGATAAAGGCGAGGGTACAATAAACCATAACTGAAACAATACAAAGCATCACAACAATAATTAAATACACCCTTCGTGACTTCAGCGCCCATATCCTGAAAGAGGAAAAATATAGGGGGTGAGAACATCATCCTCGAAAGGGTTCTCAGTATAGGGTTTTTGGGAATTACTGTAATAGGATACATGAAGATAAACCGTACCAGTGATTAATAACCAACTTATGCCTCTTTTCAAAAACAACGGTTTACAATAAAAGAGAAATCTGAAACCCTTTTCTGAAAGAGGAAATTGTTCATTTAAAACAACATTCAAAAGCCTTTCAAAAGGTTTATCTATGCTGAACCAAAATAGCCTTTCATACTTTTCCAAACCAGAAACACAAAACCGAAATCAACCATCGGTTCATCTCATTTCAACCACGGCCCTAGGCCCAAATAATCCAACTATCAATCAATCACCACAATCCAACAGAGTCCCAGTTGCAAACACAGATAGAAAATTCAAGTACAAACAAACAATTACAACAAGTAGAACAATTAGCAGTTAATCACAAAGGCAAACCAAGAACAATATGCACACCCAAACAATGTCACATAGATGCATATGATGCATGCCTGTCCTAGTGGCTGATGATATCATCTGTCAGTTACCAAGCCAACCCGACGTGTCCGGTAGCTAACCCGGGCACAGTCTCTCTGTTGCGCATTAATATCATTAGAGGGTATCTGCACCCTGTCGCCATTAGAGGGTATATGCGCCCTGTCGCCATTAAAGGGTATCGGTGCCCTGTCACCCTTACTACCAGAGAGAAAACACAAGCATACTCACTTACGACATTCATCTCAGCCATTCGGCTTAAATTCATAATTCATTCAATTGCATACATGCATTTATATTCAACCATGGATCACCATCCATCTCAGCCATCCGACTCACGGTCCAATCCAGAACCAACCAACTTATCAATAAATACAGCCCTTCGGCTTAAATTCATAATTCATAGCCAGCCATACGGCTTATAACTCATTCGGCAATCAGCCATAATTCAATACCATACACAGCCATTCCGGCTCATAACAAATAGCACTTCCACCATTCAACATCATCAAAGTTCATAAAATCGGCACTTAAGCCACAATTCACTTTTTCTCAATTCATTTCACTTTGAAATCAAATTTCAACTCTTTTCAGCCTTGGCTTTAAAGATCTCACTTCTCAAATCATCTCAGGCTCATAAGCCAAAGTTACTTAAAGTGAGTTCCCTTTTTAAAACAAAGCCACTCTCGGCATTATCTTTCCAAAACTTCCAAAACCATGACAAGTTAAGGATTTATTTCAAAGTATTCAAAATCACCCATCTAACAATGGGATTTTATAACAAAAGTTCCTCGGCAGAGTCCCAAGTCTTTAGGGAAGGTCAACCTATATCAATTCCTTAAAATTCATTGAAACTCTTAAAATCATAGATTCTCGGTTCAAGTAAATAAAACTGAATTTACTATAAAACCGGCCATACAAAATCACAAGTTCCAACCCGGTCCAAAAATCAACTCATTTGAAACGGAACCGGTTCATTTGAATCAAACC
>NC_029781.3:75845422-75848819 GCF_000817695.3 Arachis duranensis | reverse complement strand
TCGTTTCTCATTCCTTTTCAACAGCTCAAAACCAGAAATCAATTTAAAAGTAAGCTAAATCCAACAGTCGCCTCAGTGGCATATCTCAGGGAAACCATTTCAAAAATCAACTCAATATCAACCGATTTAACTCATTTCCAAAACTTTAAAGAAACGGCTCAATAACAAATCATTTATCCAAAACCAAGTCATTTAAAGTAAACTAGGCTGAATTCAAAAGTGTGTTCGACTTCTCAAATCACCAAAATAATTAACTCAAATCAAATCAATCCTCAACGAATTAAACTCAGGTTTCAAATCTTTAAAGAATCAACTTCAAACATTACAGTTCACAAATCCGCACAACAATTCAGCCAAACCAACATCCATAATCATTCGAGTCAATCAAATAATTTATAAGGTAGGTACAATCACCAAATACACAATATCTCACATTAATATCCATATGTAATAATTCCAATACATAAAACATAGTTTTTGGAAAGCGCCCCTACCTCAAACGCAATTCCATAATCCAAGTGCCTTATAAGTTCTTTTCGCCTCAACTCAAAATTAAAGGCAGCTTCAAAGCACAACCCCACACATATTCGCAGCAGCATAATCAGCTCTAATTTACAACAAGCAACCTCAGTTACTAAACTCTAGGAACATTAATAACGTATAGGCTTTAATACACGTACGAGACACTAACGGAGGGCTTTCAAAACAATTTTTTTAGCGGAATTTCAACACGAAGCAGCTGTGATTTCGAATCGGCCCGGCAGCAGCTCCGGCGGTCACGGTGGCAGTACCCAGCCGGCGGCACTAAGCTCTTCCCCCTCTCCTTCTCTCCTTCTGGCCCAGTCTCCATTTCTGTTCATGCTTCTATGTGTGTGGCATTGCTGAGAGGGTGAGAGGGAAATAAGTAGGGGTGTGGTTGCTGGGTTTGGGGGAAGGGGATTTTTTTTTTGGCGGCTAGGTCAATAGGTTGGTAGGGTGTGTATGTGTGTAAATTAGGGTTATGGGCAATATAGTAATTTCACATAAATTTGGGAATAATATGGTAATTGAAACCCAAACTAAATCCAACACTAATTGTATATAGAAAATACTATTTGATCATCTATTTTTGCAAATTACTTTTAATAAAATGCCTAAATCAAATAATTAGAAATAATATACTTAATTTCTTCATTTTCCAAGATAGCAGTATTAATATTTAAAATATTACTTATCTAATCCAAATCATATAAAATCCTTATTATTTCATAACTAGCAACTTTATAATTTAAATATAGAAAATAATCCAATAATTATAAACTTGGATAATAATCATAACTCATCTCAAATCCAATAAATCAAAACTTGCCTTAATTACCTTTAATAAAATAATTTTTGAAATTAAGGCTATAAATAACCATATGATTTGAGACTTGATCATAAAAAGACTTTTCAAAGGTTCTGAGTCTTACATGAGTTGTGTTTGTGACTGAATTTGATGAATATGTATTTGATTTCTCGATTGAAAAGAGGTTGAAAATGGTTCAGTTGGGACCCGAAAAAGGGTGGCTAACCCCGAGTTTTAGGGGAAGTGCTGCCGAAATTTTATAAAAATCTGAGGTTTTATTTGAAAAGTTATTTTAAAAGATTTGGTTTTGGAAAATTAAATTATTTGAGATTTATTTAGTTAAGAAAATGTGTATTCTATTTTTAAACTAGATTTATTAAGAAAAACATAATGTTTTAAATCCAATTTTGTAAGGAGAGATTTTGTTCTAAGTGTTGTTTTGAGTTTGTTTTTTTAAGAAAAAAATCTCTGTCACAGGAGAGCAGAGAACAAAGATTAAAGGAATATATATTAATTAATGAAGCGTCTGCCACAGAAGAGCAGATGTGACATTGTTTGGGCCTTAGTGCCAAATGTAAAGTGGGGACGCCCACACACTGAGAACTTTTGTTTGTGTATTGATCTGTTTCTTGTGCTATTAGTTGGTATATTGAGGTGATTGAGAACTGAGGTTGTGATTGAGATTTGTTTAAGTTCGGAAATTTAAAGAAGGTAATTAATTATATAAACTAAAAGTAAAAAGTATTTCCAAAGGTTTAATAAAATGGTTTTACTGAGTAAGTTAATTATTTGCTTTAAATTCATTACTTTTACGGCATTCCCATTCCCTACTGAGAACGTGTGGTTTGTTCTCACCCCAAAATCTTCCACCCTTTCAGTGACATAGGTTCGAAGGCTTAGTCTGAAGCTGCGGACGATTATTGATTTTATTTATGAGTTAAGTTATTTTCATAAAGTTTCCTCACTTGTCACTTAAGATTTTTTTTACAGAGGAATAGGTGTTGTATCTGAGTTTTATTTTGATTTACTTGTATAAGATTTATTATTATTAGTAATTATGTGATTGTTATAATTTGAAGCCCTCTTGTTATGTGATTTTTAATTACTAAAATCTATTTTCTAAAATTTTCTTAAAAACTGAAACGCGATATCGAGGTAAAGGCTCAATAGTAAATTTATAATGAAGGAAACCAGGTCCGTAATGCCTTACCTTTGATACGATCATGACGTGCTAAAAGTTAGGGTGTTACATCAATTCTTCATAAATTTATTTTTTCTCCAAAATGAAACTACTATTCTCTCTTCTAAATTTATTTTAGAAAAATTAAAATTTCATACTGAATATAGGTGGCAAGTTTTAAAAAAATAAGCAAGTTCATAGAATCAAATTATATTTCTAGAACATATATAAGAATGTATATTTTTATTATATAAAAATTAAATTTCTGCACTTTATGATGGGCGTGACATAATTCTTAGCGTGTTTCTTAATTTATTTTTTATAACTCATTGAATACAATTTATTATAGTAAATTATTTATATCAACTAATTGATTTGATTAGGTATTTAAATATCATGATTTATTATAATTTATATCAATCAAATAATTGTAATTTATTATATCAATTATTTTAATTCATTAATTTATAAGGTACATAATAACATAAATGATTTGTTACTTATACTGATTAAATACAATAAATACATATTAATTTAGTTAAAAAAAATCATTGTCTCCTATGTTTTTCTATTTATTTTTTTTGATTCATTAAATCCAATCAATTATAATAAATTAATTATATCAACTAATTAATTCAATCAATTATTTTCTAATTTATTTTTTGAATTCAATAAATCAAATAAAATTAATTATACTAATTATTTGTATTGACTAATTGATTTGATTAATTCTTAAAAATATTTTTATTTAATTTATTTTATTTATTTAAATATAACTAATTCGTTATTTAATTTTATTAGGATAAATATCAAATTCTATTTCTAATATAAAATACAAAATTTTATTCATTCCATTTTTGTTTTACCACTATAAAAGACCATATATGCTA
>NC_029781.3:75840682-75845168 GCF_000817695.3 Arachis duranensis | reverse complement strand
ATGTATTTTTATTTATTATTATTGAAGCAGATGTGATATAAAATTTGTAAAAAGAAAAAAAAAACTTACATTCAATTTATTTTATTGTAGTCTTCTATTCTTCTATTTTTTATTCTTTTATTCATTTTATTTTCTTTTTAAATATCATATAATTTATTATAATTTATACCAATTAATTAATTATAATTCATTATATCAGTTAGTTTAATTCATTAATTTATAATATACATGATAAAATAGATCATTTGTTACTTATACGTTTATTTTTTTTAAATCTAAATCTGAATAATTATATTTTCATTTTTTGTTATGAACAAAATATTATTAATAATGAATAATAATTAACCACTCATACTTTTAATTAAAGTGTTTGGATGATTTTTATATTTATTAATATTAATTATTGATTATTTTTTCATAAATAAATTATATTATAATTTTATGTTAGTTCATAATTGATTAATGATTAATGTTTATAAAGCTATGTTACTCTAAATTTTATATTTTATAAATATTTTATTTAAATATATTTTTTTAACATAAAAATGTATTATTTTTAATAATATCATAATTTTATACTTTTTAATTATTCTAAATGAATATTTTATCAAATACTAATTAAAGCCATTCTTCCATTTGTTTTTACTAATCTATTTTCTAACTATTATATAAAATTAAAATCGTATAATGAATTTAATATTAAAATTAATTTAGCTTTTTATTATTTAGAGTGTTTTTCAATCAATAATTTTATACTTTTTACTTTTTTTTCCAGTTTTATTTTGAATTTTAATCTAGTACTCAAAGATAGTGAAATTCCATTAATACGGAAATAAAGTTACAAAAGGGTCCATAAGGTAGAATAAGTAAAATAATGTGATACCACATTGCAACATTCAAATGAAACAACTTATGATCTAAAATGTTTATCTTTCTCTTTCTCGCTGTCTATTATATTATCTATTCTATCTATTCTATTATATAAAAATCGAATTTTTACCTTTAATGATAAAATTAACGTAGCATACTTCTGCTTTATTTTGTTTAACTCATTAAAGTCAATTCATTATGATGAATTAATTATATCAACTAATTGATTTGAATAGATATTTAAGTATCACACAATTTAAAATGATGTATATTAATTATTTGATTTAATTTTTATGATATATAAATTTAAGGAATAAATTAAAATCAGATAATTTATTACTTATTTAAATTGAATACAACAAATATAAATTAATTTAGTTAAAAATTTACTATTTTCTAATCTTCTATACATAAAAATGACAAAACAAAATTATAAAAAAAGTCTTTTTTTTTCACTTTTGCTATTTTAATTTTATTTTTTTTGCTTTTTTATGTATAATTTTATTTTATATTAACTTTGTTTATTTAATAATAAAATATACTCATATTTATTTTATCATATAATAATATATTTTTCTCCTATATTAATAAAATAATTTCAATAGTTATCAATTACATCTAATAGAATGACTTAGAAGTGAGAACTACGACAAGTTAAACCCATATTCAAAATGCTGAAATGAAGGAAAGAAAACAGTGGATATATGATTAGAGAAAAATGTATAATAATGATAAAATATACTAAAACTGAAATACATTATCAACTAATAAAAGTGAGGTGTCAATTCCTCATGAATTCATTTTTCCTCCAAAATAAAAGTATTATTCTCTCTTCTAAATTTATTTTAGAAAAATATCTTTATTATAATTATATTACAATATTACAATTAGCATTTAATGAATAATGCATAATTATAATAGTTTAGAAAAATAAAATAAAGTCCAGTAATTTATCTTCTGACTGCACACGTATATAGAATAACTTTTAAGAAGGAGTCATGTATAGTAAATACAGTCGATGATTGTAAAATTGTATACTAACATTGATATAATATTATTTCAGGTGTATGTTTTGCAGGCATCAAAGAAAAGTGTTGAGTTATTTTTTAGTAGATTTAAGTTATTTATTATTTATTAGAGAATTTTGTGCATTAGAATTCTCTAATAATTTATTATTTATTTTGAGCTAATTTTGATATGTTCTTACTTGACAGTAAAACAACATATAAAAATTTGTTGGTGGGTCTAAGTATTATTAAGTTATTTATGGTAACATTGAGTATACATGTTTGATTTATTAAAGAAAGTAGATTACTAAAACCAATTAATAACTATTTTAGAGTGAATACATTTAACACTATCTTAAGAAAAAATAAATAATACATAACATGTTATATTTTTATTAATTAAATTACTATAATTTAAATTAATCTTAACAAAATAATTTAAAATTATAATGTCAATTTTATCACGTGCATGACACGAGTTAATACACTTGTATAAATAATATTTCAATTATTCTTGACGTAAAAGTCATTTTTCCATATAAGTAATTTCACCCTAATTCATCTCACGTACCTCTTAATTTAACTAACTTTTTAATCAATATACAAATATATAACTGTCTTTTTGAAAGGATTTTGTTTCCGTTTTCGAATTTTCTCAATATTTTCGATCTACGTTCTCTTCCATCTCTGCGTTCTCTGTGTTTCTCTTTGTTTGTTCTCTATGTTTTTGAAATCAAACTCTAAAATCAGTTTTAAACAGTTATCTCGTTGTTGAAAATAATGAATAATTTAAGTTCAGATTGTCAATTCAACAAGAACGAAGTTGATTATTGTTTTGAATCCAATCAAGTGACTGAGGTGTGGTTCGATCTAGTTAATATTTTTGTTAGTAGTTTATGATTCTGTAGGTGAATAATGTTGTTTTTGTTTGTGAAAATTGTTATTTATCGTTGATAGTTTGAATTGAATGTAATGTAAAAGTTCTGCATTAAAGAAATATTTTTCTGTATTTGCAACAAATTTCGGTGTAGCATAGCACGAAGATATTTGAGTGTATTATTAAAGAATTTTCGGTGTTTGTGTGCTGATAAGTTCCGTATAATTCAAAACTCTTTTTCTTCTTCCTCCTCATCTTCTACTGCATCTTCTTTTTTTTTTTCATTATCATCACCATCTTTTTTTTCTTATTCATCGTTTCTTTTTTGTTTTACCTTCTCAAGTTTTTTATGTTTTATTCTCTTAACAAGAATAAAAATAAAAAAATCAAACAAAGAAAAAGACGAAACACATAATGCTGCAAAATTACTTAGAAGATGATAAACTTACATTCATTCAACTAAAAGAAAGAAATAAATAAGAAAAAAAAGAAAAAGAAAAAAATGCAGCATTAAAGGAAATATTTTCCTGTATTTGCAGCAAATTTGGATGTAACATGAAGATATTTGAGTATATTGTTTAAGAATTTTCGGTGTATGTGTGCTGATAAGTTCTGCATAATTCAAAACTCTTTCTCTTCCTACTCCTCATCTTTTGCTACTTCTTCTTCTTCTTCTTCTTTTCATCATCATCATCATCACTATCTTCTTCTTCTTTTTTTATTCATCTTTTTTTTTTATTTTACCTTTTCAAGTTTCTTATGCTTTACTCTCTTAACAAGAATAAAAACAAAAAATTAAATAAAGAAGAAAAAGAAAAATACATAATGCTGCAAAATTACTTGAAAGAGAATGAATTTACATTCATTCAACTAAAAAAAAGAAATAAATAAGAAAAAAAGAAGAAAAAAATGCAGCATTAGAGGAAATATGTTTCTGTATTTGCAGCAAATTTGGGTGTAACACGAAGATATTTCGGTAAAACACGAAGAGATTTGAGTGTATTGTTTAAGAATTTTTGGTGTATGTGTACTGATAAGTTCTGCATAATTCAAAACTCTTTCTTTTCCTCCTCCTCATCTTCTGCTGCTTCTTCTTCTTCATTTTCTCATAATTCTTTTCGAATCTACCTTCGCAACTTCATTCACTTTTCGCGACGATTTTAAGAGATTTTTGAGAGATTTTGATCCTTATTTGAATTTTGAGTGTGGCGGTTTTGATTGAGAGAAAAAAATTATTTGCGTTATTCAAGAGTTAAGAAAGTACGTATTTACATAAAATCTAAACTGAAAGTCGTTTTGTTAGATTTGGACCAACTTGTATACTAAACAAATTTGTATGTGTAGCAGATCTCATAATATTTTTATACTAAATTATATAAGGTCTACTTTATAGGAAATTATAGTATCTTTTCGGAACAGTTTAATAACTGTTCTAAGAATTTCAATATCGATTAATTTTTTATTTTATATTTAATTTTAAATATTAAATATTATTAAGTTTAAGTTTGGCTCACAAAAATTGAGTTTGGTTTACGACTCAACTCATTAACAATCGAGTATATTTTTTAAACTCAAACTCGACTTATCGAAAGCTCACGAACTGACTTGAATTCATGAGCTGGCTTAAATAATAAGAACATAATCGATAATTCTATATCAATAAATTATAACTTATATATTTTTAAAAATATTTAAAATATCAATTTTGTATATTCTGTATCTATCAATAAAT